>NC_083466.1:9277287-9527287 GCF_030014155.1 Tachysurus vachellii | reverse complement strand
ACTGAACTCGAGCAGGAGATTTGCCTATTTTTCATATTTTCCAAAGGTAGATGCCGTGCATCAGGACTGGTTCTGGTGGCAATACAGTACTGCCTTTTGGGCATTACTTCACAAACTATAATAAGCATAATTGACATCATTTATCAGTGTATCAGTGCACCAATCATGCAGTACAATTTTAATTTTTACTAAATTTAATACTCTGTATTCCTGCAGTTATGTCAACAAGTCAACAGGTCACTGGTTCTAAGGTTCGTAGCCTCATAAAACATCCTTCTTATTATTTTTGCAGCTCACTAGTGCTACCGAAGCTGTCGGTTCTCTGGGTAAATTTATGGCTGTTTGGTTAAACGCACGCTATGGGAATGTAAGTGGACGTTTAAAACCACTCATCCAAGTAAGATGCAAAACAAGCCTAAATGACTTAGTTCGAGCAACGATATGGCAGCGCTGGATTTTAAAATCGAGTACCTTGGCAGCGGCGAATACAGCATTTTATACACCTTCCTGTTCATCTACACGTAACTACGAATCACGGTCATCGTCGGCATCATTTGTTGTCAGACCTTATGACTGGCAACCTTTAATCAGATCGAGGAGTCTCATGTGCTGTGTAGAGTCAGGGTTAAACACATCAGGTCAGACGGATACATGTTAAGTCACTCACTGACTAACTCCAGACGTCACAATGAAAACAAAAAGAATGGAATAGAATGGAATGGAATAGAATGGAAGGGAATAGAATTGGCAGCTAGCAGATACAACATCTTAAACCAGATCAAAGCCATTTCTGAATTTCAAGGAATGTGATAAAGCACAGATTTTACCTCAACAATGATGCATGTGTACATTAAGGCTGTGTTAATATGGCATCACTGTACAGTATATCTAGATCACAAACATGAGAGAGAAATATATCTGGATTAAAATGGCTGTCACTTTAACACAAGTATACAGTGTGACTTGCAAATGTAAAAACTCCCAAATACAAGTGTACAGACTTTTTAGTAGCCCTTAATGAAGCGGATTTTGTATTCAAGTTATTAACTTATCATTTAAAGATGCAAGCAACGAGGCAAGGACAACTCAAATCACAGGGTACAAATACAACGTTCAGCGTTAAACATCATGTTAGTGGAGAACGACATTATTTTGTACCACTGCACTCACACGTACCCTAATAGCTAGCCACACGTTATATACTATAAGTTATTAACAAGCATGTTATTATGCAGATTTCTGACCTAGCAAAATCTGGAGCCATTCCATGCTATGGGACTAACTTACGGAGTTATTTATGACTTGTCCATCCCTGCAGCAAGTGAACTAGTGTACTCATGTACTACATATAGAAACTCAGTCAATCTCAGAAATGAACGAGCAAATAAACAAACTCCATGATACAGGGAGGAGCAGCGGATCTGCGCCGAGGCATGTGACATCATCAAAATGCACACTCAGCCCTCGTTGATTCACATTTAAACACGAGTACAGCTCTTGTAGAGAGTAATTGCATATGTATCTTTACGGCTAGGAATTTACAAGAAAAATCATGTGCTTGCAAATTCAAAAATTTGTGTAATTTTTGCAAGTTGAATCACAAATTAAAACAAAACAAAAAAAACAGCTGCACTAAAATCGAACATTCACAAAAAAAAAAAAAAAAAAAAAAAAAAGCAAAATCCAAAATCCTAAAACGTTGAGTATTGGTACTATTGGTGTTGACAGCAACAACATGAAAAGACATCTGATTAATGACGGGTTCCCAAAGACCTGGTGGTTTTTCTGGATCAGATTAGTCTGTGTATGTAAACATACTCATTCAGCAAGCTGCTAGTCTGAGGGCAGGGGAGATAAAATGGGTTTACGTAAAGCTCTACTGCAACTGTGCTGTGGCGTGATGGTGTGAGGCACTGAGCGGACAAACTCTCCAAAACAGAAACACCACATTCCTCAGCTCACTCTATTATTCTCGTTTCCTGCCTGCCACAGCTCTCCCAGCAGACAGGAATCAACAAGACAAACACACACATCAACGAGCCCGAGCTCCGGCACACGTAATTGCCTCAGTAAACAGGACGCATTCTAGCTTCTCCTGTGCTGTCAGGATCGAACAAAAACAGACAAAAGGTGCTGTCTACAGCCTGCAACGCAAAGTGCTGCAACGCCAGACAAAAACACTCCCACAGCACGCTCTAGCTTTTTGCTTTATGCTAATGGAAGTGCATTAGCATGGTAATGTCCACAAAGCCAACTACATAAAGAGATTTTAAAAGGAGGAGTACAGAACAAAGTGCCAGTCAAAAAAAAATCTTTACAACAATCTTTATGCAGCAAGGAGCCAGCGATCGTATGAAATAGCTCTTTAAGTCTGCGGACCTGTTTAACCCCAAGAGAGATATATTTCTGCCACTGAAATCAAGATCTAAACACTGTCACGTTTCATAAACTAATTTCATTCTTCATAGAAACCAAGAACCGGTTTCACATGACTGATATTTTCACTGTGAGAACATCAAAAAACCCAGCAATTTCAAAATCTTCCTATTCATTACCATTTTAGTTTATCTGTAAAGATGTGAATGTGTCACTTTGAAACAGAAAGAGAAAGAAAATCGAAATGATCAGCCTCTTCCCCTTTTCAGCATAGAAAGAAAAAAAAAATCAAAAGCGCAGGTTTTGGCAGGCTAAACCTTTGTTGCTTACTTCATAAATATTGATAACTGATGTTACGCAGATGTTACATGTTTAATGTTAGCTAAAGAACTCCACGTATTTAATCTCTATTTACAGTGCCGGCTTGCTGAAAGTCAGATTTCGAAACCACCTACAGACCCGTCAATCATTCAAGATTCATATGCTGATTGGCTCATCTGCAATTTTGGTAAAGGGGGAAAAGGAGGATTTGACTTTTGGTATATTTCTTGTCATAACTTGAAGCAAACGCGCTCCCTTTGTAAAACTTATCAGAAATGCGTAAACATTGGCACTTCTGTAGCTGGTTCGGATATGACTGAGTCTACCTGAGAGACCTAATAACCTAAACCAATTAAAGTCACACGTTAAATGACAGTCACACAAAGCAAGCTGACAGGACATACTCTTCAGTCTGGGGCTGTTCAATGCATAAACAAGATATTTAAACAGCAGACATGCAAAGACAATGTCTGGGAAACCTCAAGGCCAAAAGGTCTACACGATTATTATTATTTTTTTTATTTTTTTGCTGCATACAAGTAAAAGTCCACTGAAATCACACACATGCATTTGCTTTTGCCATGCACTTTTGTTTCAAATCTTAATCAACATCGTCACTACACATAGTACTGATACTCAGTGCATCAACATCGGGACACAAACAGGTGATGAGAGAGCTTAAGGTTTATTTTGACTGAAAGTTATAGACATGTCGGGACAGATGTCCTGACTTTAAACTCTTAAGAGAGAAGGGCGGGTGAGAGAACTATTTTTACAGAGCATATGTGCCATTCCAGTCAGGAAGTGCAAAATAACCTTTAAGAGTTGCTTCAAAACGGTGGGGTTCAGAATCAATTGATGGGCGATCGGGTCAGTCTTCAAATACACCACAGAACGCGACCTGCTGTTGCATCAAAAGAAACATTAAACAGCATCACTGATACGCTTCCTGCTTGGGGGGAATTCATGACCCCATGCAAGTGTGTTGCTTGATAAATCTTACATCCGAATGTCATATATATGTAGGAGGAAAAGAAGGTCTTGATCGTTCCTATAGAGATGATGCAAAACAGTATCGTATCAGCGTTACACACTCTGTAAAGATGTTTCCTTTAATTCAGAATGCATGAACAGCTTGATGGTCTATTTGGCAACCAGCAACATGAGCTCCATGCGGGTTTCACTCGCATCCTGTAGCCCTGGAAACATGACTCGGTGGGGATTTGCCATAGCAGAGCCTATAGTAGGGAGTGTTATGCGTGTCACGAAGGAGGACAAACACATATAGAAGGAACATAAAAAATAATTATACAGAACAGCTGACATCATTAAAACATGAGGGCACTACTGCCACTGCTCAAAAATGGCCTCTTGAGTCAACAATGTATAATCATATCCCTGAACAGTTTGAACATTCAACAAACATTTCTAAGAAAGTTGACCCCAGTACCTTTCCAAAGTCAATGGAAAAAAAATCAGCTGCTTTACGGAGGTTTTCAAACAGATTCTATTCTGTCATGGTTCACATGTGGGGCTGAAAATAAAACCAGTTCAAGAGATAGAACAAACATTTGCTTGGTTTCTTTTAATAAGCTAATGTGGGATTTTATTATTTATATATGGGTCTAAAAGGCACAGAGCTGGATTCATTGATGTAAGTAATAACACACGGCCAATGGTGCGAGAGGAAAATAATCCAGTTGATCGCAATTTCTAATTTATAAACACACGGCACTTTGTAAACAGTTTGTAGTCACAGTTAATGTTATGACGATCCATGAAACAAGTTACATTCTGTTATTGCATACAGCTTACTGTATCTAGCAGCTAAAAACAAAGAAAAGAAAGAAAGACAGAAAGAAAGAAAGACAGACACAGAAAGAAAGAAAGAAAGACAGACAGAAAGACAGACAGACAGAAAGAGAGACAGACAGGACAGACAGACAGGACAGACAGACAGGACAGACAGACAGGACAGACAGACAGACAGGACAGACAGGACAGACAGACAGACAGAAAGACAGGACAGACAGAAGGAAAGACAGAAGGAAAGACAGACAGACAGAAAGAAAGACAAAGACAGAAAAACTGAAGTCTCATCTAGTGGTGGAAAACATACAGACAGTTGCAAGGATACCTTTTTAAGCCAATTACCAAAAGGTAATTAATATAATGTTTTCTGCATTAGGAGGCTTGCTTCATGTTCTTCAGGTGTGATCAGTGTACATTATGATCAGCAACAAAGCACAGATCATCAGTGATGTCGGGTCACTAAAACAAATCCTTTTTTTCCTGTCTTAATGGCTAATTTGTGTTTTCGCCTACAGGTAGTAACAAATTTATGATCAAAATTGATGGCACGGTTCTGAAGCACATTAATAAGCTTCAAATTGATTCAGTGTACATCAGAGTCCATAAACTGCATAATGGCTGACACACACAGAGCAGCAGAGCAAGACAAAGGCATCAATAATGACATGTCTTTCCAGGCGGGTGTGAATCCGGTCACACTGAGTTTTAATCATTGTGCCTGGACCATATGTGCTGGAGCCTGTTTACCCGGTCACACGCACGCTGATTAAGCTCCTGCACTGACAGTGAGCAGAATAAAAAAGGAGCGGTTAATGTAAAGGGTCCATCGGCAAATGCTTTAGGATTTGTTTTTGGCTTGAGAAGTCGGTCACACACAGCCTGGTGCACAGAACACAAGTGTGACGGTTTGCACTAAGAAACTTTTCACTTGGATAAAAATCTCTGAGAGACGTGTTTTTAAAGAGTGGATTAAAGGCCGCTGCTGGAGGTCACCTGAGCCTGTGTGCCTCCATTTAATTTCAGCTGTAACCTTTTTTCGAGGTGAGAATGCATAAAGCTTGATTCAAGCTCAGACAAGGATTTCAACAGAGGCAGAGGGAAGAAGGCGGTAAACAATCTGATGTGAATGGTGACTATCTTTGGGATTAAATTTGAAGTGCTTGCATGGAAGGCCGTTTAGAGTCACACAAGCTTAACGCCAGCATACTGTAGGTCACCTGACGTCACCTTTATTTACCTGCAAACACTGCTGATCTGTCCAACTGCCTGGAATTCATGTGAAATGTTTAGGTATTGCGTTGTTCCAAAACAGGCGTACTCCTCTTTTTTGAACACACACTCCATTCGCTTCAGTTCTTCGGAGTGAATCTAGCAAACTACAGAACAAAGTGGCTAAAAAAAAAAAAAAGGGGCTAATCCTCCTCCGGAATCAGACCACAGCAGGGAGGTGGGGCAGGATGTAGGAGGCACCTAGTCATCTGTTCAGACAAAAGGTGATGCTGCTACGTGTTTCCAGCCAGTTAATTAGATTCTCCAGCCTCTTATGTTACAATCACCGCTGCACAACTGCTACAGCTGAGGCAGTAAGATGTGCTGAAAAACAAGGACATATCCTACGTGCAGAAAGCTGAGACTTTACCATGACATTGGTGATGTTGCTGGATTACACAATATCTCCGTCCCCTTCTCTAACAACCTCATTTAAATATACTTACTTGACGAGGCTTTTATGCCAACGAGCAATGCAGCTGACGGTTAAGGGTCTTGCTAAAGGGATCAGGAGTGGTTTCCCGATTGTTCTGAGATTTGAACTGCGAGTGTTTCATGCCATGTTTCAGAACAATGAATAACTAACAGGCTTCTACCTTGTCCAAGCCAACTGCCTCTATAAGAACGGCTGCTCATGCTGCATCACGAGGCAATGTAACGCACTCTAAATTAAGAACTACCTCCTGCTCCTCAAGAGCATCAAGAGTCACACATCACTAGTTGAGTTGAAGAGTGTTTTGCTTTCGCGTTTCCGGTCACAGCGTTATTTACTCTGTCATTAACAGCTGCTAGAATTTTGCCATTACAAACAACGGCAAACAGAAACATTATAAATGGATAGAAAACAAATTGAAGAAGCATGAATGTCAATATATAACACAGAATTAAGTGTCACACAGGCTGTGATGATGCTTAGCCTTAATCTACCTACCATCTAACCAACCTGACTTTTAATTTAAAGAAAACTAGGAGGGAAAACGATCCTGTCTCGTCTGTATTCCGAACATATGCTTAAAACATCATATCTTGTACATGTGCTTAAAGCATCAGCAATCCCCATAATGCATTTCCTAGTAAAAATATTTCTTACAATACTTTTCCATTGAATCTTCACTGTTAATCCATAATATATTAGTGCATTATTCCATATGCTTCATAATTTCCCCCACTAATAAAACAGCAAAATAATCAATAAGCTATTCGAATTAAATAAAACACTCAGCTGATAAGACAAAGATCAAAATGTCTGCAACACATTATAATTGCTGTATTGAGATATTAAACACTTCTTGCACATGTCTTGCATGTATTGGACTAATTAGGTCAAAAAGGAAAGAAGACCGTCTGATCTAAATGTGGGTCTTTTCAGTCTTGGCCAGAGGACTGCTGGAGGAACAGAGAGTGAGAGTATGCGGGGGATGAAGGGGATGAGTGGAGGTTTACTGCATAGCATACAATGGCAGCTGTGATTTATGGGCACTGCTGGGCCAGTTCTACAGGCTACAGAGAGAAGCCAACCCACCAACCACACCCCCACCCACTGGGTTCAAACAGAGGAACACACACACACATTACACATCCACCCACACATATACACACCCCCACTCCCACACCAACCCACCCACACACCAGTCAGACAGACAAAAGAGTGAAATACTGTCATATGATGGGGAAGCTGGATGATGGGTAGGAAATGACCGAATTAGGGTATGGAACAAGTCGTATATTTAGTTTTGTATGGCCAAGCACTTTAAAGCACTTACGTTTAATAGAACGACAAAGCACTGACAGCGGCCAATAGATTTAATACTTCAAAATGTGTATTATGGTGATGTTATAGCACAATGTTGTTACGTTGCTTTCTTGCCCAGTCCTAATGGAACCATCTCAAACTCTCTCTAATGCGTTTATGATTTTACAGAGTTACCTAATTAATACAGGATTGAAATCACAACAATGCTACAGTTTAGAACTGTGTTTCTCAAGTCAGCGGTTTAATTAAAGGCTGAGCTGTACAGACAGACATTTCATCCTATTGTGCTTCAATGTCTCACAACTAGATGTCTAGGAGTTAAAATAAACACACTGCATGCACTTTGGCTTAGCACAAGACTCGTAACTTTACATGACCCCACTGAACTATCATAATATTTGTTCTCTTTTACCAAGGCAGCTAATATTTTGCTTGATCTGAATAATGTCAGTGTTGCACAGTGAAATACACTCACCGTTTACAAAATCAGGAACACATGCACATTCATGCTGTTATCCAATCAGCTAATCACGTGGTGGCAGCACATGGCATAAAAATTGAGCGGGAATGATGAATTGACATGAACATTAAAAATCACATATAAACAGTGCACCGTAAAGTGCCAAGATGCTGGCACAAAACAGAGTGAATAATTGAGTTTCTATGTCCTTCATCGGGGCTCGAACCAGTGTGGACATTTTCTTCTGATCTCTCGTCTCAACGAGGTGTTTCAATATCCAAGGCTTAAGTCTAGGTCTGCTTTGATATGTTCATCAATAAACCCACAGTCTGTTGATGCTTCTCTACAACTGCAATGAAAACTGAATTACGTGTCGGAGAACTTTTTTCTTTCTGATACAGCAAGCTTGCGCTTCCCATTAGTAAAGCGCACAGACAGGTAGGACACACGTGATGCACTGTTCCCAGGCCTGGATGTGTAAAGATTAGCATACAGCCGTCACGTGGAGACCTCTGAAGAAAATGTGCCTTGCGTGTGAGAATGCAGGGTGTGTATGTATGTGCGAGTGATTAAGCATGCTTTCAAAGACAAATGAAGCCTTAATCTGGCTCAGGGCAGGGGACAAAAGAAGGGATGTTGTGAAGTAGGGGGGATGGGCCTCAGTCTGAACCGCATGCTGTTTGATACAATGCACGCTATTGATCTTAGACGTCGTCTTGTCTTATTTTCACTTTCACGTACAGCATCAGTTGTGGAAAATGCGATACGCTATCGAACCGATTGAGAACTACAATCTACACACGCTCAACGGAGGTAGCCTAATATCTCAGCAAACAAGACCACATGCTGAACAAAATGTAAAACAAGAGTGAAGCTCATCCTTCTTGACTTCTAAATGTTCAGTATCTTAATCACTATGGCCTATTTAGATTGATGAACCTTTTGATAAGTGGTGTAGTCTTGCATCTGAAAACAAGCTACCTGAAACCAAATGCCTGTTGTCCGTTACGCCCATTACGGTTACAAACAACGAACAAAACAATAAAAAGACGTTATAAACATGACGAGCATTGAGACTGAAAACTTACAACTAGATCATGTAAACATGAAGTAAAATGCTGTCTCAGAGATATTGCCATCACAAAAACAGAAGGGGAAAATCAAGCAAACGCCACTTGCAATTTTTCAAAAAGACAGCAGACTTCCAGTAGTTAATAGTCAAGAGTTGAATCGCTTGACATCATTACAATACACATTTAACCAAAGCCCACTTTGATTCGCTTGTATTAAATGGAGTACAGCTATCGTAAAAACTAATTACACGTGAAGAATCCTTGGCTTGCAGCGAAAATTCTGGAAAAAGCCGCAGCATGATCGAGCTGATTGAGCATTTTTGGCTGCAAGAATAAAATCCTAAAGGTTCTTCCTGCGTAACCAAAAAGATAAATGTTTACCTCTGTCTCTGCAATACAAACTGAAATTTTTGGTGTGAAAAAATTGTGTTTTACATTTATGTTCTCACATTTCCGAGTGACCTTGTACGAAGCTGCACTTTTCCCTTATTAAAAACAAACAAACAACTAGTTGGTAACTCCAGATGAGTTTTTCCCAGGTTTTCACAGCTGACAAACACCGGGTGAAATAAAAGCTGCAAAGTTTTGGATTTGCAACAGGGCGTGTCACATTACATTATCTAACCTGTCAATGCTCCAGATGATTCCTTAAATGTGCACAGCAAGCTGAGAAACTGGGTGGTTTACTTACTGTACAATATGTGCGAGTGATAGCATGTAAATGATTAACATGAGCTGGCCTGCTTTCCTGCAGCTTTTCTTGTGTACGGGATGCTGTGAACGTGCAGGGTTTATCTGTCGAGCTTTCAGGGTCTGTGTGCAGTCAGGGGGTTTCGTCTTACACAAAAAAAAAATAATATAAAAAAGGACATGCAAAAGGACAGCACAAGTTAAGGTTTCCATAATGTGAAGCTAGATCAGGAGGTGCACTGTGACTGAGAACAGGACGGAGTGAGGGGGGTTTTTGTCTATTCAGCTGCTTTGCTGCCAAATCAGAGCCTGAACAGTTGCAAGATCAGGATCCAATATTCACACTATTAATCCTATTTCCCCCCACATTACTCCCTCCTGCTGAGGAGCAATTATAAACACTTCCTGTTTCTATGGCAAAAGACAAGAGCACTTTAAATACGGCTGTGATCGACGGCAATTACGAAGTACACTACGGTGCAGGCTTTGAGATTTTTTCCCATATATTTACATTCAGTATGCATGCTGGTGTGCTTTTTCCCACTTCCTTTCCAGTGCAGGAAATAAAGACCCGCCTGCTCCTCTAAACAAAAACACGGAGTCTCTCCCAGGCTCTGTGTGGTATAATCACTCCTTCAATTGAATAAATACAGGTTCATGCAAACATTCTAGCAACACTCAGCGAAATCTCTCACGCTCTCCAGTCAACACTTAAACAGGGTGTGGCGAGAAAACTGAAACGAGAACCTGCAAACATAAGGTGCTGTATCATCAAATCATTTGTTTCGGTCAGTATCAATGTACGTCACTAATGAACAGGCTCACAATGTGGCACTACGTTAACCATGCGTGTGCGCTATGCACTCTACCATCTAGTATATGAATTTTAGAAGTAAAGCATCACCTGAAATTAATTTTTTACTGACCGGAAGTTTTATTCCTCTCCCACTTGACAGAAAATGCCGTCAAACACACGTAAAGTGACTCCGTTAGCGTTTGAAGAACAAGTGAAACTTACAGAACTAGATAATCATTTGTGCATCCTTGTGACTGATGCTTTTTAGCCAAAGCATGTGTTACACTCCAGAATATCTATTCAGCATTCAAGCACACAAGAAATTCACATATAACGAGTACAATGTAGTAAACGACAGTATTTAGCCGTACGCACTTTACAAAGTCTTTAGCTTTGTCTATTCATAGCAGTGTAATAAGCAGAACTAAAGCGAGTCTAGTTACGCCTGCCTGACAGAAGCATAAGCCTCCATGTAGGTGTCTCTGAGCACCGGGGTGAACATCATTAAAC
Source organism: Tachysurus vachellii (assembly GCF_030014155.1). Lineage (NCBI taxonomy): Eukaryota > Metazoa > Chordata > Actinopteri > Siluriformes > Bagridae > Tachysurus > Tachysurus vachellii. The sequence continues at coordinate 9,516,227 of NC_083466.1, read as the reverse complement.
CCAGCAAGAGCAACTAAAACCTCCATCTGCTCAGACTGATCAACCAGGTTGCTTCCTCTGCAGTTTTGCGCTCGTAAATTAATTCAACCTCTCGACTAGTCAGACGGCCAGCAGTCACGGCCTTGGTGAAGCGAATACCTGTCAGTAAACGTTAAGCTGTTTCGGGCAGGACATGTACTGCCTGGCTCTCAATAAACGATTCACAGAAATACAAAACTCCCAGAAATGTGTGGTGTGAAGCATGTCAGTATGTTGGCCGGTCATGATTAACACTCTTAACTAGGGAAGGGTGGATTAGAGTTCAAGCAGATTACACCAAATGGCAGAGCCACCACACGCTGTGCCTCACCATATGGCACGCTCAGGACACTACGACAGCTACAACCAGGGCACAAGCTGGTCTCCATGAGGCATTAGCGTATACTAATGCTAACATGCTCCGTTGATAGCGCAGTGATAAGTGCGAGAGTGATGGTATATTGGTATGAAGAGAAAATCCAAATCTTAGTCGACTAACTGAAACAAATACGCCGGTACATTTTCTCTCTCTTGAGAAGATTTGTATAACAACAAAAACAAATCTTTCACATAAATGCTCAGGTCTAAGGTAAGACCTTCTAAGCTTTACAGCATTGACAAAGTGGAGCTTTTATACCTTTTATCGCTCAGTGTGATCCCGTTCAAGTTTTCCTCGATAACACTAACAAGTTTGTTACTGTTTTGCATCCAACAAAATACAACAGACTAAACGGCATGTGCAGATTGATCAGGCGGGAGAGTTAGCGTGAAGCCTGAATCTAACAGTCGCTCAGGCTCCACGCTGCTCATCCACATGTCCAGGTTACAGGTAGATGGTGAGAAATTGAGACCTGAAAGGGAATTCGAAGAGAAAGGTGGGTCATCGCTGGGCCAAACATCGCTTACAAGAGATGAAAATGGGTCCGAAATCTGTGGTTTGTAAGAAAAATGACAACATTGTGGGATTTGGCCGACATTTCAAAAAACAATCAGCGCCAAGATGACTGCACAGAGTCCACGGTGGTCCATTCAGTTAAATAACTATTAAAATTTGTAATAGTATAATTTGTACTCTGCTGTGTACAAATTACTACAAATCATATTCAGACACCTAAATATTGTAACTCCCATAATTCTGAACCCAGGCAAAGGAAAAAAAACAAAAAGAAACCACCCTTATATTTACAGGTCGAGAAGTCATAATTGTGACATTTGTTCAGAACAAGATGGAGGAGTTCCTTCTCTTATCTAACTAGGAAAAAAATACACAAGGTTTTTTTATTAATCTAATTAAAAAAAAAAAAGAAGAAGAACAAAGAATGCGTATCAGGTGTGTTTAGCTTTTTGTGTTTTTAATCGATTTGGAAAGCCTCTGTAAACTTAACGCTTCATATTATATTATGATTGTACACTGCTGCTGTATTTATTATGCCACCATGTTGTCTGACTGACACACCTCTGGCTGGGAAAGTCAATGTAGACCTCAAGGAAAATCCTGACTTTTCCCCCATAATTCTGAATCTGAAATACGATCTTTCTGACATGACTCAAATGCACCAAATGTCCTTAACCCCGTGCTGAGTAAGTGATGTAAAATCAGCACGCCTGCTCGCAACACACAGAAAAGCAGCGGCTCTTTGCTTTAAATCGATTGCATAGGGTTAAAAACGCCATGATTCCGATTGCAAGGTTAGCTGAGCGCAGCATAAATTCACGACTCTTACTTTTGGGATGAACAAGACCTCTCTCTTTACTGCAGAACAAGCAGCATCCATATGCCAACAGTTCTCACACACACACAGGGCTGTGCTCTGAGCCTGAAGTGTCGCACTGCATCAGTAACACTGTGTCATTGTCAGCATAATGTTGTGCACCTTTCTGACACCCTCAGCAGCCTCCACAACACATAACACACACCGTATACACAGCCACCAGCACCTACTCCTGACTTGAGGCAGCCTGTATGAGCCACTTAGCGTGAGTGAGGTCACCAATTGTGACTTCTGTTGTTTAAACGCTACCTGTGATTTTTTTTTCGCTCATCTTTCACTTAGCATTTGCTGGAGGTTGTGGTGTTCGCTTTTTACCCCTCCCAAAGCTATAATATCATAGCACATGCACGCAGGTAGCTGACTTGCAACACAATCTTCCTCTCTCTCGCCCACACACACACACACACACACTCCTACAAACAGGAGTGTGGATTAACAAAAGGCTCTTTAGAGGAGGAAGTAACATAGCTTGAAGCACATTTCTGTAGTCGTGAGATTAATTTGTTCCTCTCGCCCCTCCTCAGCCTGCTGTCTGTCAGATATCTAAAACAAACAGACAGATTTAAAGTATTGACCCTCTGTCCAGCTCCAACTCATGTGTCAGCTTAAAGGCAGAATTTAGTAGCAGTTACATATACAACCTCCCCTCAGTTCCCACTAAAGCAACATGACTGGTGGATAAACAGAGACGGCTCTTCGTGCTGATCGGTTGTAGTTCTCTTCCCCCTTGTTTACACACAGACTCGAGTTTCTCCTCAAACAGTTTTACTAAACAACTGTAGGAAAGTGAGGAGAAAGCTGCCTGCTATTACAGTGTGCTCTAGGTCAGTCTGAATCAAACCTTGGGCTTCCTTGTGAACTCATATGTCTTGACTACAGCGAGAAAGTGATTTGACCCTGAATTGACCCGGCTGCAGGACGTGCCTTTTGTTTTGCATTGACTACAACTTTTTTGTTGGATTTATTTCGTTACACGTGAGCTGCTGTTCTGTCCTATGTGGCACAAACCGAGAAGACGAAAGTATTAAAATCCTTCTCATGGCCAGATCGGATCGCTATCGGAAGGTCGTGATGGGCTTTAACAGGAAACATGGCACACACAATGCTCTTACACACACACACAGGTATGATTATAATTACAGATCCGAAAAGCACTGTTTATACTCACCGTAAACACTGTAATCCGAGTGAAATATTTGTTTATATGTGCATTACATATATTTAAAAACAAAACTTCTGTACAACTTAAACATACACACCACTGCACCACATGTCTGTGATATCCGATTGAGAATCTAATCGACTTGAAGCGTTTACGTGGCTAATTATTTCCTATTTAATGGATTATTCACAATCTCCACAAAACCCCTTTCAATCCAATTGGAATTCCATTAAGATCGAGCTTACTTGGACCGACTAGAACTTTTCGAACCGACTGAGGTACAGTCGAAGTAATAAGTTTACATACGCAGCTCAGAATCTGCAAAATGATAAGAATTAGGGAAAAAATAAGAGAGATCATAAAAATCTCTTACTATTTTTATACAGCACTACCCTGAATTTTTGCAGGTAGTCCAGACACAACTAAAATTGAACCAGGCGAAACATTTACATGTGCTTTATTCTTGTCTGTCCTGAGCAGTTAAAGTGCTCACAGAAAAATCCTCCCACTCCTTTATTTGCTTTTCCAGCATATTCTGCATATCTGACCCTTTTCCAAGAGCATCAATATGCTGTTCGGTCCCATCTTTTAACTGAGGGATTTCCTACACTGTGTAAACATTCGGTTTCTCAAGAAGTAATATTAAGAGCTGGGGGTGTAAACTTTTGAACAGGAACATGGATGTACAGTCACTTATGCTTAGCAGATTCAACAATATGTAATATTGTATATACATTTATGACTTCTATTGTATCAGTCTGATTACTAACAGATTATGTAAACACACTTGTACATAAAGTGGCCAAACTGCAAGCCAAAGCCGGGAGAGGTGAAGTGTGTGTGTGTGTGTGTGTACAAAAACATGACAATCATGTAGACAATGTTTTGTGTGTATACAGTAACATTCTGTTCACACATATGGGGCAGTGGTGTATTGGTTTATTTCCACTTTACAGATGTTTTGTTTGTGATATATGTAACAAACATATGTTTAAATCGCATTACAATGTTTACGGTGCATATAAACAGTACATACAGAATATGCTTTGGTATTGATAAAACTCTCTCGTGTGCACATACTCAAGTGTTGTATTTGTGTGTGTGTTCGATGTGTGCCATTTTCCCAGCCAATACGTCCTTCTTCATCAAAAAGCATTCTTAAAAGCTCTCAAAACATCTGCATCTAATAAATACCAACTACTAATACATTGTGGAAGATATTCTGCTGCAAAAAAAAGTGTGAATATTCCCTATGTATGGAAACTTTAGGGACACCCTGTACTTTCATTTGGAGACTGAAACCAATTCAAAGCGCAAACAAAACACAGGGGACCATTTTTGCTCTGATTCAGAGCCAAATAGAAACTGGTCTAGGTAGAAACTGTAAAGGTATGAACAGCATGGGAAAGGGGGGGAAAGGCTGAAAGACTGGAACTGGTATTGAATTTGATTGCTAAAATGACTCCATGTCCTGCACGCAGTGTTGACTGAATACACACGTCTGTTGAGAGGTTTAGAGAACTAAAGCCTTAAAGCAGACTGCAATCATAGCTCTGATACATCAGTGACCAAGAGAACCCTCTGTAATGTAATGTGTAATGTGCAGAGAGCAAAAACAGTGCGCAAAACAGCATGTAAAAGTTTGATGGATGTACACTCTTCCAATATAGATCCATCAAACGGTTTACATGCTCTTTGCACATGCACATGTTGATTGTTGCTTTGCACAATACTTTACAATACCTCATGTAACTGCTGCTATAACACTGTGTTCATTCCAGTATTTCTGCACACGCAATATTGTTTGAACATACAGCATTTACACTGTTCTGTGCTGTTTTCTTGCACTGTCCTGTCTGTCTTTTGTCCCGCACTGTCCTGTCTGTCTTTTGTCCCGCACTGTCCTGTCTGTCTTTTGTCCCGCACTGTCCTGTCTGTCTTTTGTCCCGCACTGTCCTGTCTGTCTTTTGTCCCGCACTGTCCTGTCTGTCTTTTGTCCCGCACTGTCCTGTCTGTCTTTTGTCCCGCACTGTCCTGTCTGTCTTTTGTCCCGCACTGTCCTGTCTGTCTTTTGTCCCGCACTGTCCTGTCTGTCTTTTGTCCCGCACTGTCCTGTCTGTCTTTTGTCCCGCACTGTCCTGTCTGTCTTTTGTCCCGCACTGTCCTGTCTGTCTTTTGTCCCGCACTGTCCTGTCTGTCTTTTGTCCCGCACTGTCCTGTCTGTCTTTTGTCCCGCACTGTCCTGTCTGTCTTTTGTCCCGCACTGTCCTGTCCTGCACTGTTTGCACAGATGCACTTTATGCATCTAGGACTAAGTTACTAAGTCCTTATAGCTCTGTCTTTGTTCTATGTAGCTCCATGATCCTGGAGAAACGTTGTCTCATTTCACTGTGTACTGTAACAGCTATATATGGTTGAAATGACAATAAAAAGCTTCTTGACTCTTGACTTGATGCAGCAGTGCTCGACTCCATACCCAGATATGATCATGATGATGTAGTAGAGCTTCTCTTACCTTGGGAAGTTCTCTGAGCTGGTTGGCATCGAGCAGGAGCTCCTCCAGACTGCGTGTGTAGCGGTAGATCTCATCGGGGACGGCGTTCAGAGAGCAGTGCCGTTTATCCACCGACTCAACGTGGCGGTTACACCGCCAGAGAGGGATGCACTTGAGCATGGCGGGCCGCCGGGGGGCTGATCAGGGCCTCCGCATTAGAAACACGAAAAGGCGAACACGGCTTGTGGGAATCCCAGGGAGAGCTTTTTCACTTCCAAAGCAGAAACACTACAGCTTGAGCGTCCAGTGAAACAAACTCCAAACCGATTTCTCTTCCTTTGAGATGAGAAATTCAACCCTGTGTCCTTTTGGGGGGAAAGTTTCCGTTTCTATTTCACTCACATCTCTGATTTAAAACAACCGTGAACTGTTAATGACCAAGTGACCGACACCTGAAATATTCTGCTTTATTTCAACAACAGCTACAAAAATAAACGGTTTCCTTTGAAATCCTTCGTCGGGTTTTAAAGACCCGCATGTATGAGATGCAGCACAGAGCTGCTGCTGCTGCTGCTGTTGTTATGATGATGTTGTTGTTATGATGCTAGTCTCTCATGCTAACTCGGCTGCTAGCCAGAGGTTTAAAATGTTCACGTTTAGCCAGTCACCTAACACACCGCTAAACGTGTGATAAAACAACAACGACTCTATAATCTTAATAAAAACCATTAGACAGTAAAATGTTACGGTATGTAGGCGAGCTGAAACAGAGCGGTCAGTTACTTAGTAGCAGCTCTTCAGCCGTAACGCAGCTCTAAAGCCTCCGCCGGCTTTGTGTCCCTCCGCAGCGGCCAACAAAGTCCACAACAAACAATATCTATTTCGTCGTTACTCATACGGCTACAATTAATCCCGCTAACTGCGCCTCTCACGCGCCAGGGAGTTTCCAGTCTTTTGTAGCCAAAGCTTAAGCTACTGAGTCAACCAGAGCTTCGCGTTTACAAATCCATTCCCCAACTACGCCTCACCGTTTCTGACTACACAGAGTCGTCTTTATTCCACACCCGCATTCGGTCAAACCCCGCCTCGTACTCGCCGTCGTTTAAAACGTTGACCAATCCCGGTGCAGTACCTGATACACGACTAGCCAATCGTAGCAGAGAAAATAGGGCGCTCCGGAATACGAGTGGGAAAAGTAAATCTTTTTTTTCTTTAAGCGTCCTCTGGTGCAGACGGTTGTTTAAACGTCGAGTCAGAAGATGACGCCTAGCGGCCAGGAGGACCTGCTGATTCTGATCAGCAGATTCGCAATATTATAAAATGGTTTTATCTATCAAAATGTAGGCTAATAAATCATTTATAGTATTATAATACAGTTTTGTTGTTGTAATGGCGTGTTTAAGAAAGGGGGGGAGTAAAATGGGGTCAATCGAATTAAATATGAATTAGTTTGCAAATTTAATAAAAAAAAACAAAAATAAACTTCTTGGATGAAGATTTAAAGATTTATCTCATTTATACACCTGAGCAATTGAGGCCTTTAGGCTTTTTGATCAATTTGAAATTAAAAAATCCCCAGAGTTTAGTCAATGCGGTTAATGAAGGTATAAGTAGAATAAAGGAAATTGACATAGTATAGCATAAAGCACAGGATGATGTCGACAAAAGCGAGCTTTCTGGGATATATGACCTGACTGGTTGGAGCTTAAAGCTCTCATCAAGGGTGTTAACACTGAAATAAATATTGTTCGCTTGCGTTTTGATGTTTTTTCTAGATATAACGGGAAGCAATTGTCATTTCTATCTGCATTCTCGTGCCTTAATTATTGCAAACAAAAGCTTTGCACTGGACTCACGTACTACAGTTACTACAGTGCACTTATCAGTTTGTTACGTAAATGTGACTCCACTGTTTGTGTTCTACCAGAATCCCAGGTCTCGTCCCTCATAATTCACCTCCCACACATTTTATTGTGTAATTATTACTTTTCAGCTTATTATATATGAGCAATCATATACAGCAATCAGGTGCCATGGTTGCTTCACACCTCTAGAGTTGTTTTGCTTGATTCCCACCTCTGGAGTATGCATGTTCTCCCCGTATTTCTGGGGTTTCCTACATGTACGCCCATTTCCTTCCCCGGTCCAGAGACACTGGACACTACCGGCCTCATACCTAAAGGTGTGTTCTCTGTTGAGTTTACACTAACCATCTGGTGCAAATGCAGCCTAGTTGATCAGATATAGCAGGGCATCACAGCTCTCTAACGAGGTCATTGATTTGATCTGCAGTGTTTTTGGTATTTGAATTTTATGCAAGTGTGTGAAAGTAATTGTGCATTAAAGTCTTACTTCAGGAAGTCAGTGATTCCTTACACAGTTTTAGCTCCTTTAATGTTACTGCTGACCTTCTGATCATTGCTGTGGTCTCAGCTCACCTTCAACAACTTCTAAACCTGATTTTCTTTGTTCGAATACAAGATATTCCGCTAGCTAGCTAGACGTAACAGCACACTAAGAAGCGTTACAATTACAGTCTGATCTCAAGTATGCGATTCACAAACAGGAAGAATGGCATATTTAAAGAATTTATTGTTGATAAATTCAGAACCAATGACTCCAATACAATGTTTAGAATCAAAACAGAACATTAGTGATGGAAACATTTGTTTTTTGTTTTTTAAAAAAGAAAAAAAAAATAAGGGTTGGGGGGGTCAGAGCATAGGAGAACAATGTAACCAAATCGACAAATTAGAAAACAATTTGCAAATAAAAAGAAAAAAAAAAATTCTTTCACAGTAGGTGATGACAAAAAAAATCCATTAAGCACAAATATTTTCTAAGTGAAATCCCTCCAGTGGGATTGTCCCCAATATTATTATTGACCACAATAAAAAAAAATAATTACAAGTTTAAAAGAATCCCAAAACTCAAGCAGCAGTGGTGGAGGCTGAATGAGTTTGAGTAGGTGGACAGGGAGTTGGGTCAGTCTTATGCCGAAAGGTCGCTTTTATTGAAACGCTCCTGATCGTAGACTTCAGCCACAACCTTGCGACCCGCAAACCACCGGTTGTTCAGCGCCTGAATGGCCTTATTCATTTCGCCACTGTCAGAGAACTCCACAAAGATCTTAACAATGATCTCAGCATCATCTTCCTCGCCCTGACGTTCCTGGTAGATGATGACCCGATTAACTGCGCCAAACTTCCCGCATTCTTCGGTCACCTCCCCCTCCAGGTCGTCGTCTATGTCTTCGGGACCCACCATGTTGCGTAACACCATTACTGTAGACTAAACATCCCAAAAGGTAAAAAAAAGGAAAAAACATAATGGATTAATTCAAGTCAAAATAAACAAAAATTTGAACGTCTTTGTTGTCATTTATGTGTGCAGCTTCCTCATCTGCTGCACTTGACAAAATATTCATCTTCATTGGGAGATGTTACTTACAACAATATTATACCAAAGTAAAACAGGAAGACAAATAGTAGTTACACTGACATGAGGCGAATGTGTCGGATGTCTCAGAAAATTCCAGTAAACAATTCAATTATTTGCCAAATGGCTTTCGTATCATTGCTGCAGCAATCAGTTAGCATAGATTTCAACAAAGCTGCAAGATTAAAGGGGAAAAAGTCAGTAGCTGCGTCCCAAATGAGGTACTATTCATTACGTGCTCACACTATGCACTCGACTCTCTAGTGTACGAATTGAAGTGTCTCAAATGAACAAAGTTTTTTTTGTACTAATCTGTTTCGCAGTTGACGGCAAATGATACTAAACCTGTGTGATGTGATGCTGCAGAAAATACATTTTTAAAATGTTGGGGGGAAAAAAAATATCACAACTTGAGCTTATTTAAAAAGACATTAAGTGCACTTCTTCTAAATAAGAATCTTCAGTGTGAACGCACTACCCACACTATTGGTACTGGTAAATATTGGTAAATATCCTTCATCAGAATAATCCAGTAAGTGATGAGCTGTCTTATTGCAATCAATTTAGCGGTTGTGCAAACAAACAGCTTCAATTTCCGGATGCTAAAGACGGATACGCACTCAGATTACACGCTCCTGGTGGACGATTTCTCTGGCTGCTCTTTGAATGAATCATCAGTGCAGGAGAACCAAAATGATAACACAGGTTTCATAAAAATATTTGCCATCGTTACACATTCGTTCACAGAAACGCGTTTCAGCCAAACAAAATGTCATGTCTCAAACTGGAATAAATAATGACTTCAGGCTTTACGAGGAAGACTATTACAACTGGGTGCTGGGACTATGCTAAAAGTAAATCGAGTAGAATGGTGCATTTTAGTCAAATACATAAAGTTAAAACTATAATGTCACAGCAGCTCTTCACTCACCCCTGAGTGTGTGACAGTGGGGCTGTCCTCACTGCTTCTGATCTGCTCCAGCTCATTCATGCTCCTTTGCTCTATGGCATCTGTTCGAGCGTCATCTTTCTCCTGCTGCTTGTCCTGTACCTCCCTCTTAACCTCGGGCTGCTGCTGGGTGGTGCTAGTTGGTGTCCCTGTGGATGTTGAACTGCTTGTGAGGGGTGGCGATGCCAACACAGGGTTTACCAGGCCCACCTGAGGCACCACGGGCAGAGTCGGCCGAACAGGTGTGACACCTTGGAAAGGAGAAAGCGGGGAGGACGTTAGAGGGAGTATATTATGTTAACATGCCTCGAAGACTCAAAACAATATGAAGTCGTCATCATTCTACTGATAAATCCCATGTCAGACCTGTGATTAAGCCTGGGGCCTGAGCCGCCAGTACAGCCTGAGGGAGTCCCATCTGCTGGCTGAGGAGCTGAGCGGGAGACGTCAAGGAGCCCAGCACAGATGCCCCTGCAACAGCCTCCTAAACAACACGTCACACACAAGAGAACACAAGACACAGAACTGTTGAAAAATGTCATGAAACTAGATTGTCTAAAATGTCAAAACCATTGGTTAATATGATAAGTAAGGCATGAGGAATTTTAACGTGGAACACTTTTACACCAAAAAAAAAACAACAAATAAATCATATGGAATAATTGGATCCCTATAATAACAGTAAACTATAAAGTTTATAATCACAATGCCTAGATTTGCCATCACATTCACAAACTCAAAACATTCTCCATTCACCTTGAAAGCAAGAGCAGCACCTCAAAGCCATCAACACATACACTACTAGTCCAGATTCCTACGTCCTTTAGTTCAGCCTTTATTTTTATTGTATGTGTGTGGGGTGGGAAATACACAAGTGCTCTTTGAGCTCAAGGTACATCTTTGGAGTGATAACTCTTTTCAGTGTACGGTCATGTTAAAATACAGAGAAACCCGGCAGGTCTGCTGACTGCAGAACCTAAACGTATCTTCAGCAGAGCTGCGAATACTCACCTGGGCTGTGATCTTAGCAGTGGCGGCGGCGGCAGCCACAGCCGCTGCAGGCGGCAAACCTCCGGGGGTGGTTGGGGTCAGCAGGGGCATGGGAGGGGTCACGGCCTTTCCCACCCTCAGGTACTGACCTCCCAGGTCAAACAGGTTCATGGAGGACACTGCATCTATTGATGACTGGGGCTTGTCATATTCTACCCACAGACAAAAAATTGGAATCACAACGTCTCAATGAAAGTCAACTGATTCAGCCGAAAACACCACACAACAAAGACTCATTGATTACACAAAAAAAAAAAGACTAGCAAGACTACATTAAATCATATTGTATATGAATATAAACCATGTGCCAGGTAAGTAAATTATTTGCCGGTCACAGAAACAGGCTTTGAGCTTCTCACTGCGCATGCTCACCGATGAAGCAGTAGCCTTTGTGCTTCCCTGTGGTGTGCTCTCGGGCCAGCATGCAGGACTTAATCTTGCCGAAGGCCTCAAAGACGCTCTTGATGTCGTCGTCGGACAGGTCCGGGTGCACTGAGGCTACATAGATGCGATTGTATGCGCGTGCCTCCTCTGCCAGCTGGTCAATGATGGGTTGCGCCTGTCCAATGTTACCTGGCCGCCCTACCTACAGCATACATACCAGCACAGAGGCTACTGAGCATCAGTGTATGAAGATGAGCTCGGGATGATATGGAGAGAGGTGTGTGTGTCCGCGCTCATGCATGCGCGTGTGTGAGAGAGATCTGAAAATAGCTTAAGATCTAAAAGGTTCACTGATCTAATAAAGCTTATAAAATTCTCTTTTCGTTCCTTCCTCAGAATTGGTTACTGTTCCCATAATAGGAGCCAAAAAATTAAATGATTTAGTGCTACATAATGTCCTGGTGTTCCATTAATGTTAAACTAACAAATATCACCTAGTGCAACTCCAAGAGAGAAAGTTGTACAGCGGTATGTTTGTGTTCCTGAATGTCCCACAGTGTGTGTAATGTGACTGAGATATAATGGTCAGTTGCGGCCTGTGCAGTGTCTGTGCTGCAGGTAGGGCGGCCAAGCGACATCAGCCAGGCACAGCCCATCATGAGCGCACTCTGGTGTGAGCGCAGCACACGAATACATCACGCACCCAGTCTCTGCACTACCTACAGAAACAGGGCTTCAAAACGGAAAGCATTGTGGCCGATAGAGCGCACAAATCCAGTGTCAGCAAGGACACGCTCGCTTACTCTCGCACATGAAAATGTGTGACGCAAGGGCTTTATTCGCAATCTCACACAAACACACACTCACCCACACACACAGCGAGATAAAAACTGAAGCAACTCAGAAAATTAGGGTAGCCTCCGAGCACTCCAGCCTAAACATTGCTCAGGAAAAAAAAAAAAAAAAAAAAGATTTTGGTTTTAGGTATACACTTTTGATACAGAAATAAAGAATGAAGCACATCAACAGTACACAGAAGTGAGAACTGAATCCCATACGGTTACTACAGAGTAGTTAACAGCTGGAACAGCAAAACAGTCCACCTCCTTAATAATCAGTAGGCACTGTAAAGGTTGCAGATTAGAAGTGTTTCAAAAGGTATAATAATCATTATTTCAAGATTATCTTTTGTGAATTGCGGAAACACAAACAGAAATAATTGTCCGTCGGTTGTTCGTCTAAAAGATAATTTGCCTGACAGACAATTTTAATAAAAGGGGACAAGTGGGCTCGAAAAACTACGCACTGCTCCTTTAACACACAGAGTTCAGACACGGCATCAGTTTACACCCAAGCTGCAGAAAAGATTAAGTGGATCTTAAACATCATACATCTGACTAGTTTTATTTTTACATCTAATCCCTAATCCACTTGCTTTGGAACCCACCTTAATGTTCCTTCCACCCAGAACGACAGAGTTCATCTGCTCCAGAGCCAGCTGGGCAGCCTCAGGCACCTCGTACTCCACAAAGGCGAAGCCCTGCGATAAAAGAGCGAGCAATTTTAATTAACAATACTGGATGACTTCTGTTTATTTCTGGGGTTCAGCTTTATTCCTGATGTCTGCATGAGAATAATGTGGCCTTGTAGAAATCAGTGTATCCCAGAAAGTAAAAAAAAAAGAAAAAAAAAAAAAGGAGGAAATGTGGCTATACCTTGTGTTTCATGGTGACAGAGTCCCAGGACATGTCGATGCTCTTGATTGGGCCGAACGGCGCAAAAGCCTGCCGAATGGTGTCCTCACCCAGCTCGTAATAGATGGACCCCACATAGACGCGGCACATGATGGCGAGAGCTCGCTGCCTCTGTGCTGCCACCTGGTGTCATGTAAGGGAGAGACAGAGAGAAACAACACTGGCTGCTGAAGAATGTTCAACAATTACTAGACAGCAAAAAACAAAAAAAAGAAAACTACACAACAGAAAAATGGCAAAATAAAAAAAAGCATCTTAACTACAATTTCAATTTCAACAAATGCCTATTCTAGTCCTCTTTGGGTTTCATATGCTTATGTGTATGAACTTACAACTTAAGCACAAAGGCCAGGGAGTTAAGAGTAGATGCAGAGAAGCCCTTTTACTTTGAGCCTGCACAGCACACATTTCAAAACATGTACAGTTATGACTAACCTGGAGTGCAAAGTTTCCAACAAGACAATTTCAACAAAACCATACCATCAAAACCACAATTATGAGCTGAAACCTGAGGTGCCTCCTTTGGTGGCTTTTGGACTTACGCTGGTATTCTCCATGAGGAAGTGGTGAATCTGCACAAACCAAATAACCTAATAATTAATGTACACAGGGGTTTTTTTCTCTCCTTCAATTACAAACGTTAGGAATGTTTCCCTACCTAAACAAACCTATGTGATTTTTTTTTTCTTGGCTACCCTCATTATACATCCCACCAAGCTGGCTCTGATAGTTCACAGCATATTTACAAAGGAGACATGGATTTGAATCATCCCCAGCACACAACACACACACACACACACACAGATGCACATGGAGTCTATATATATATATATATATATGCTGATGATGTGTTTTAAAGGTTGAGGTGGAGTAGACCTGGGCTAATACAAATATCCTTGACAAAATCCTCCTCACCCCTATACACCTGGGCCCAGATACACTGCACTAGTGCAAAATCTAGGTTGGAAAAGTCAGGTGAGACCTGGCAACCTGTGATGAAATGAGTGACCAAACACATACACATCATTCACCACGCAGGAAAAAAAAAAAAAAAAAACCACAAATAAACCAACCCCAACCCCAGAAAAAGCCATGTCTGCTTTTGAAATATGCTGAGACAAATGACTGGTCATCAGCTGTTGTATATATCTGGCCTGGTTTGTCACTCAGTCATAGCACCAAATGTCAAGTGTCAAAAATGCGCACAGAGAAAGAAATAGTTTAATATTCTATTGACCGATTGAAAGGGTGAGAGAGGATCTCCAAATCCCATAGTCACTGCTGCCATCTGAAACACAGTAAAATGGAAAAGTGCTGAAAAGTAGGTTAGATATGTTTTTATTTCTTTTGCAAGACATATCAGATTCCAGACAGAAGAAAAGTGTTGTAGTCTAATCTGTAACTGAACCGTTTCCTGCTTAGTTTACAGCTTCGCCTATCCCTTGATATTGTGTTGTTAACAATGAGCAGTAAAAACCACAAGTGAACCACACGTAAGGCTGCCTGAACGGACAAATTATGCATCAACTGTCTTGGCAAATAAGCACTAATAGTAAAATGTATATTGCTTGATAGATGAATTAAGATAAACACAATATATACACTCACTGGCCACTTTAATAGGAACACCTGCTTATTCATGTAATTATGTAATCGGCCTGTCATGTGGCAGCAGCACAAGGCATCGACTAGAGCTTTGAATCAAATGTCAGAATGGGGGAAAATGTGATCTCTGTGACTTTAACCATGGCAGGGTTGTTGGTGCCAGAGGGCCTGGTTTGAGTATTACAAAAACAGCTGATCTCCTGAGATTTTCACACACAAGTCGTTATAAAGAACAGTGCTTTAAAAAAAAAACCCAAACACATCCAGTGAGCTGCAGCTCTGTGAATGAGAACTGATGCAAGCTGACAGGAAGGCTACGCAAACAAAGACCTTGGTCTTGGGACGACCTTGGTATGTAGAAGATACTTGGCAAGACCTTGGGATGATTCTACCTTGGTATGTAGAAACGCACGTCTGATCAGCTGAGCTACAACACATCAGGTTCTGTTCCTCTTATCCATGAAAAGGAATCTGAGGCTATCATAAGCACAGGCTCACCCAAACTGAACAGAAGAATATTGGCCATTAAAAACATTTCCTGCTGCTAAAATGATTGGCCAACTGGATAATTTCATGACCGGGAGAGCGCTGCTACTAAAGTGGCCAGTGAGTGCATAAGGAACTGTGAACCACAAATTCATTTTTAGCAAAACACCAGATTAGAACGCCCAAAATGTGGCCGGTAAAATTTATCTGCTGTCTTTTTTTCTTTTCTTGTTTTTTTGTTTTTTTATTTAAATCAGTATCAGTGGATCTCTTTGCATCACCTAAGCAGCTGTCTCCTCCAACCCCATCTCTGACTCTTACATGTTTCTAAACAGTGCTAAACAAAGGACTGTGTATTTAAATGAACGTTAACTGGCTTAGGCAAGAAGTCCTGGAGATAAAAACAGACCACTTGTGTGTTCAATGCCCCTAACAGACATGTTTATGGACTTTGACCAACATACTTTGCGGAACACAGGCTTTACCAGAGTGAATATTTCTCTTTGCTCACCTGCAGGTTAGTAAGCTGCTGTTGTTGGTGAGCTATGGTTTGCTTCACCAGGACACTCTTAATGCTCTGCTCCATAGCATATTTCTTCGCCTGCAACGTCAAAAGGAAGCCATGGGTTAGCTTTACGTAAGCGGAATCACCAAATCACTGCTAGTGTAAAAATAATCAGAATTTGATTTGCAAGTTGTCAGCAGCAGACAGCTTCTAAGGAGCTCCTACCAGCACCTAGAGCTGAAAACATCCAGCCAGACCAAATGGGTATTACTGAAGACTGGTACAATAAAATAAATAAAATTCTACTGTAAATGTACTAAAATCAGAAATGTTTTGTTTTTTTTTTAACTTCAGAGTCTGCATACAAAACTGAATGAAACTTTACCCTCTGCAGTGCCTCCTGCTGCTCTGGAGTGAGGGGTGGCAGGGCCAGCTTGGAGCCTGTGCCTTGACCATTCTCCATCATCAGAGATTTGCCTCACTGTAGCGACCAACAAACAGAAAGAACAAATGCGAATGTGAATGTATATGCCGTGTCCCAAATTATGTATTATACACTACCGGCTCTACCGTATTGTGTGGGAATTTTCAAAGGGTAGTATAACTTTTTTTTTTTACATGAAGTTGACGGCAAATGACATTAAAAACTTGTAACGAGGTCCCGAAAGTTTTAGCAGAATACAACAAATTTTTAAAACGCTGACAAATAAATCAAACATTAATCATGAACCGCTTTAAAAGATTTTTTAAGACATCAGCCACCTTGAAAAGATTCTCTCATCCAGTATTAATGCCCGTTAGCTCCAGCCCTCATCCACTACGTAAGCAGAGCTGAGTGTCGGGTACATGAAGTGTCCGACATAAACTTCATTTTTTTGGTTAAATAAAGTGCATCATCCAGGTACCTGTCGTGCAATTCTTGTTGAAATGTTCAGCATTAACACAGGGTGCAGTGCAAAGTGGGAGACTAATTATCTGTGAAACCAAGTGTTTACTTGTGATAGTCTACTTAAATGTTGACATTGCTAACAAGACTTTTGTAGCTGATGGGGAGAAAGCACAAAATAATCTTAGCATTTGTTTGTAAAGTCTCAAACAGCTACTTAATGAAACGCAGCTCCTCTATTTTTAGCCCAGACTTTCTTACTGTCCATCAGCTCACAAGACTGAACTCACTTAGATAAAGTTGGTGTTGCTGTAATTAAACATCTTTCACATCCTACACCCTAACCTTCAACTAAATTAGTTTTACACATGGTTCCTGTTGTTGCAAGAATCATGAATCTTACATGTTACGGTTAAACCACAAACATGGGCAGTTCAGCATCCAGGATTCTCACTGCTAGGAAAAAAGCAAGCAAAACAACATAGAGATAAATAACCCAATGTACATGCTCACCTACGAGGCTCTGACTGACTGAGGCGACCAGGGTTGAGATGGCGGTGGGAAAGTGTTCGGCACAACGCTCGCTCACGATTTCTCAGCAATCTAAAGCTGACGGGACACAAGAAAACACGTATACAATTTACAAGCCGTTTCAACATGAAAATACTTCACACAAGCAAAATGACATGGTTACTGTTGCTGCAGACACAGAAAGCTCATATTAGCTCACTAGATTGACCTACAGCCTGACAGATGTGCGCCTGGCTAAAGCTAGGTTTACACTGCTCGATATCAGCAGTCGTTTGAGATACTACTGCTACTCGATCCTCTGGCGAGAGACCCGAGACTAAAGAAAACACTGTTCTTTTTTACTTCAGTCACCTCCAACCAGGCTCGTATACAAAGATTATTCAAAACAAGTCCGATGGAATAAGGATAACTTTTGTTTTTGATTAAGTCTCAATTAAGTTTTTACATCGGTACTACCGTGTCTGCCTTGTGACATTCACAATCCTATATCAGGTTCATTTCTGCGATCGCAAAATCAAGCAAACTAACACGCGGTCGAGCTAGCAGTATTTTAAAATGATCTTATCACTCATCTCGTTACATTGCAAATTATGAAAAAGTAGAACAGGTTTAAGTTTAAATACATTACTCTCTTATTCTTAGACTTTCATTCTTCTTGTTTGTGGTGTTTGGTTGCAACGAAACAATTAGCTGCCGGTCAGCACACACATTATTTGTTTTACCACCAATCTCAAATCACAACCAAGAAAGTTGTTTACTCTGTAATATTTAAACCTCTGAACAGAATTTGAGGATATAACTATACACCGTTAAAAGCCTGAATTCAGAAAGCTTGCATAACGTGACAAATAATGTGCTGATCAACTGGCTCCTATTTTCACCCATATCTTCAACAGATCTCTGGAGCTGTGTGAAGTCCCCTCTTACTTTAAACTCTCCACAATCGTCCCGGTCCCCAAGAAACCCTCCATCACTGGACTGAATGACTACAGGCCTGTCGTCTACAACATCTGTTGTCATGAAGACCTTTGAACAGCTGGTATTGGCCCACCTAAAGTCTGTCACAGAACAGATGCTGGATCCCCTACAGTTTGCCTACCATGCAAACAGATCAGTGGACGACGCAGTCAACATTGGACTGCACTACGTTCTGCAACACCTGGACTGCCCAGGGACATGCGCCCGGATTCTCTTTGTTGACTTTAGTTCGGCCTTTAATACTATAATTCTGGAAATTCTCCACTCCAAACTCCTAAGACTCACTGTACCCCCTTCCATCTGTCAGTGGATCACCAGCTTCCTGACAGACAGAAAACAACAGGTGAGACTGGGAGGTGTCACCTCCAGCATTCGGACAATCAGCACTGGCGCTCCACAGGGATGTGTCCTCTCCCCACTGCTATTCTCCCTCTACACTAATGACTGCACTTCAAGTGACCAAACTTTTAAACTCCTGAAATTTGCAGATGATACTACGCTCATTGGTCTCAACCAAGATGGCGATGAATCTGCATACCGACAGGAGGTAAAGCGGCTGGTGCTATGGTGCAGTCAGAACAGTCTGGAGCTAAACACCCTCAAAACTGTGGAGATGATAGTGGACTTTAGGAAAGACCCGTCAACACTACTCCCCCTCACAATACCCAATAGTCCGGTGTCATCTGTGGAGGCCTTCAAGTTTCTGGGCACTACCATTTCCCAAGACCTGAAATGGGAGTGCAACATAAACTCTATCATTAAAAAGGCCCAGCAGAGAATGTACTTTCTACGTCAATTAAGGAAGTTTGGTCTGCCACAGGAGCTGTTGATGCTGTTCTACACTGCAGTCATGGAATCTGTCCTGTGCACATCCATCACCATCTGGTTTGGTGCCGCAACTAAACAGGACAGAAACAGACTGCAACGCACAGTTAGAACAGCAGAAAAAAATAATTGGCGCCCCCCTGCCCACTCTCCAGGACTTGTACGGCACAAGAACCAGAAACCGGGCAGGAAAAATCACCACTGACCCTTCGCACCCTGGACATAACCTCTTTCAGCTCCTCCCTTCTGGCAGGCACTACAGAACCTTGCTTACTAAAACTGCCAGACACAGGAACAGTTTCTTTCCCCTGTCAATCACCCTGATCAACAACTCACCATAATTATATTCACTGCTTCTTATCATAAGCACTGCATTATCAGAACTGTCAGTCATCACATCATCTGTATATATTACACACTATTGCTGCTGTATATTGCACAATATTGTTATTTGCACTCCCACACTTTATGTACATAACTGCTCGTTCATATTCTATACTCATTTTATATATTTTATTCATTCTATATTCATATTTTATACTCATTCTGTCTATATTGTATCTCATCGTCTGCATTGTTTTCTTGTATAGTATAGTGTTATTTATGTCTGTACCTTTGAGAGTCACAAACTGCTGGAACCAAATTCCTTGTGTGTGTCAACACACTTGGCCAATAAATCTGATTCTGATTCTGAAAAAGCGTAAGCGATATTATTGCAATCCGCAATATCAATATCGTGATACCGAACAAACGATATATTGCTCAGCTCTAAACTGACTCCGGCTACGTCTAAAAGCCGAGGTCTAATTACAGCAACTTCTTTTACTGTTACTAACGTCACTTTGATTGAGGTTTACATAGCTAGACTATATAAACAGGATAATTAAAAAAACCACACAAACAAAAAAACCACAAAAGCAGCACGCGTGCTAGCATTAGCTAACCGGCTAGCATTAGCCTCGCTTTAGCAATTCAGGCAACACAAATGGCCGTTAAGTCTTTTTAATACACAACAATACAGACACGACCGACAACACACGCTTTAACCGGTACCTTTGCGTAACACACCGTGGCGTCAACACGCTATAAGCCGAGTGTTTTATTATTTATTTATCATCACACTGTACTTGGTTGAATTGAGTTAGCTCGCTAGCGCGCTAATGCTAGTGGTGTTTGAACGTGCAGGGCCTCGTATGTGTTCTCCAGTCTAATAACCTCACTTATACACCTTTAATCGCACCTTGTTGATCAATTCGAACTGAAATGTTACTTTAATCGTGAATATGCCTGAATTTATAGACATTTAAGTCATATAAACACTTTGCTAACATTAGCCGCTAATGCTAACGCTAGCCGCTAATGCTAACGCTAGCCCTGAAACGCGCTGCTTTTTGTGGAAGGCCTCGTTTGACTACAATCAGAGCTAACGATACTTGCGAATTGATCCGATTCTCTCTATATATCGCAGGGAATTTAACTTACGGCGCAAACAGCACCCGAAATAGACAAAATAGTTGAAAAAGCATAAATAAGTGTTGAGGAATAATACCGCAATGTGCTGCGTTACCGCCATGTAGCGACAAACCGCAGTCTCCTGAGTTCTTCTCTGTTCAGCGACTCTGTGGTGGGGAGAGAAAGAGCGCCGCCTACAGGCCACACCAGGATATAAATGAAACCAAGGCAACCTGAACAATATACTGTATATACAGAACACCTACCCTAAAACTGGGTAAGACTGTTAATTCCCCATTGAGAGCCTCAGTAGTGTTGAAAACATTTCGTCCATCTTCTTACTCCATGTTGACGTGATTGCATGACATAATTCCTGCAGCTTTATCATCTATGCTTCCATGATGCAAATCTTCCTTTCTACCACACCCCAAAGCTGCTATACTGGATTGGCATGCGGTGCCTGGAAAGGCCACTGAAGAACACAGAGTTCAGTTTGAACACAAACAGTTTGAGACGTGCTTTGTGGTGCATCCTCATGCTGGAAGTAGCTACTGTATGGACTGCATGGTCCTACACCATATACACACACTTCCAGTATATATTCATCAATCTGTTTACATGCTGTTTTTGCACAATTTTTGCTCTTTGCACATGCTGTCTCACATTTCAGTCGTATGCTGTTTTGCACAATCCCTTACAATATCGCAGGTAACTGCTGCTATAATACTGTGTTCATTCCAGTATTTTTGCACACACAATATTGTTTGAACACACAGTATTCACGCTGTACGATGCTGTTTCTGTTTTTGTTTATTTTCTTTTGTGTATAGTCTTGTATTTTTTTGTTTGCACTGTCTTGTCCGTCTTGTTTGTCTTGTCCTGCACTGTTTGCACCAGGTTGCACAGATGCATGGTTGAAATGACAATAAAAAGCTTCATGAATTGGCTTGACTATGAAATGGCTAGTATGAGGTAAACCATGGCCATGAAGTTAACATGCTGATACATGCATGTGGTCAAGTTGATGCAAAATTCTGACCCAACCATCTTCACATTGCAGCAGAAATCAAGCTTCAGCACATTTTCTCTGTCCGCTGTTTGGGTGAGTTTTTGCCCAATACAGCCACAGATCTTTGTCCTTTCTGAAACGCTTCCATTCACCTCAAGGTTCATTGATATGAGATGATGCAATCTGAGGTGATTTTCTTCTCACCATAGATGTAATGAACTGTAATTTGAGTTACTGTAGCCTTCCTCCTTATTCCACCTCACTGGATGTTTTTTGTTGTTCACACCATTCTCTGTAAACCCTAGAGACTCTGTTTATAGAATCCGATTAAATCCTGTTCTGAAGTTTGATGTGATAATTACCTGAAGCCCTTTTGCTCTGAATCTGCATGATATTGTGCATCACTGATCAGATAACTGAGCGCCTAATAAAATGGTCACTGGTATATAAGAAAATTCATCTTTATTACTTGATTACTGGTTTAAAAATGACATTTATTTAAAAAGATGTCCTCTAATTTAATATTTAACAAAGACAATGTTGTTCACACATAACAGTTTTATCAACATTGAAGTTAGACTAAAGAGAAAGGAAATACTTAGAGAAAAAATGTCGGCAAATTAATGCTTTATTATTTAAATATATTATTTTTAAATCATTAAGAATTGATTACTTAACATTTAGGAAATTCATCTGTAATATAATTATGGAAAGGATAGAAAATGTGAAATCTGATACAAATGCAGGTCTTCTTTTGAGAAAAGTATTTTTGAAATGTGGTTTAAAGTAGTCAAGTGTGATTTGTCTATAAATCATTAAATCCATTCTGTATACCGTTTATGCTGCTGGGTTGCAGAGAACCTGGAGAATATTCCAGACCCAGGGTACAAGGCAAAGTACACCTTAAGAGGATGTCAGTCTATTGCACAAACCCATTTCTCACACTTCTGGAAATTTAGGGAAACCAATCAGCATACAACACATGACTTTGGACTGAAGGAACCTGAAGTACCTGTAGGAAACCCCATCAAGGAACAGAGAGAACCTGCTTAATGTATAATGTACATTATAATAACCAATAAACAGACATGACAAGTTGCTCGAATTTAAGATTTATGCCTATACATTTTCTGTTGAGGTTACATTCTAAGAGAAGAAATGTTTAATATAGATGCATTTAATCCAGAAATCTGAAAATAAAATGTAATAATAAATAACATTATTATTATTATTATTATTATTATTATTATTATTATTATTATTATTATTATTATTATTATTATTATGTATTTATGTACTTATTATTATTATTATTATTATTATTATTATTATTATTAATATTTTTAATATTATTATCATTTTTTTTTGTTATTGTTGTTGATGTTATTTCTGAACTCGGAAATTATATTTATATTACAATGTTAGTTGGCCTTCTTTTTTAAAAAAAAAAATCAGAAATAGAAATACTTTGAAATGATTCTAGGTATTTTATTTTCTAAATTCTGTTGAATCTGACCAGAAGCGCTTAATCCACTCTGAGAGAGATGAGGATTAGGCAGGCAGTGCTGCCAAACTGCAGAAAGAGTGTGAGAGAAAATAATGACATGGACGTGCTGCAATTCGATTTAGGATTCCAATAAACCTCTTGATGTTTGAATTAAAGGAACTTTCAAGTTAGTGCATCTGGTGGTGAAGAATGATTCAGAGAACGCTGCTGCTCGGTGAGTTGTTTGGCTGCAAGCAGGCTCGCATTCATTTCTGGGAGAAAAGTATAATAAAGGCAGAATGTCGGGAGATTAATGCATTTACAATATACAGCAAAACCACATGTAGTGTTGAATGAACAAGCTGGACTTCTATCAGTACTGCTGGTGTTTTTCTGTATCAAACCTATTGAATATGAAATTCTTTTTTATTAACCTTGCTTTTCTGGCCTTATGCTAAAGCCTATATATGCTTTATATTTTATTTCTATAACATACATTATATTGTACATCACAGTTAAAAAACTAAAAGACAAAACGTCTTTGTCTGCTTTATTGTTTTATGTTGTCAAACATGAAAAAATTATTCTTGATTTGCTTCATTTTTGTAGCTTTTCTTAACCTTGGGCTTTCTGGAACACAATCAGGATCAGTGAAGACTACAGGTGATGAGCATCAATCTCCATTCGTTTTTTTAAAAAGGTTTTTTACTCACTTTTTTTTTAATGATATCTTAATAACTTGTATTTCAGTAAAAAACAACTCAGGGGTGATGCCAGTGGGTCTGTGTGGTTCCTGGGTTAAAGACCCTGATGGAGGTTCCTTCACTTCTCCTAATTATCCTGAGAAATATCCTCCTGATAGAGAATGCACATATATAATAGAAGGTCAGTGTGTAAATTTGAGCTGGTGATATTTGCGCCTGTGACTTTCAGGCTCTGTATATTTCTGCCTCTTTATCTTAAACGATCCTTGTGCTCCGTAGCATCTCCGAGACAGTGCATCGACGTGTATTTTGATGAACAGTATGCCATAGAGCCATCTTGGGAGTGCAAGTTTGACTACATCGAAGTTCGAGATGGCCCATTCAGCACTTCGCCCATTATCGGTCGTTACTGTGGGCAGCAGAGCCCGATGTATGTTAGGTCCAGCGGGAGATACCTTTGGATTAAGTTTGTTGCAGACAGTGAACTTGAGGCAACTGGGTTTTCTGCAAGATACAATTTCACTCAAGGTAAGGAAAGAGTTCTGAAGTAAGCCACGGGCATACAAAGGTACCTATTGTTTACAGACCTAACAAAGAGCCTGACTCTAGTAAATCTAATGGTTTGAGTCATCACAGGACAGCATCAACAAGGACATACCTTCAATAACAATAGTTACCTCAGTTGACATACACCATTGGCTTCTATCTAGAAGAAAAACAAGCCTTTCTTTGCCATGTATACTGTACCTTACAGTATAGAAAAAATCATTCCTTTGCATATCCTAACTAGCTAGGAAGTTGGGGTCTGAGCACAGGGTCGGCCATGATACAGAGCTCGTAAAGCAGAGAGGGTTAAGAGCCTCCAGCACAAACTAGCAGCTCATTTGAAGTGTTTTCAGAAGTTCCTTTGTACAAATGTGTTTGATACAGCAGGTGTTTTCCAGATGTCATTACCCAGAGTTTCCAGGAAAGTTTCAGCAAAATGTCCAGCTCAGCTGCATCTCAGAATCCAGACAGAGCAACTAAATCAAGACCAAACAATTTGGCATTAGAAAAGGGAGATGTATTTTTCATCTTTTTCTCAGCCTTTGCATAGGAAACAAGATCACCAAGGTGCATATGTGTTTTGAACGTATGGACTGATCTATATTACAAAGGAAATGTGTCTTTCTATTGGAACATATATTGATCCGTACATTCAAAACGCATGTGCACCATGGTGATCTTTTGTGTATTGTATTTTGTGTATAGTCTTGTATTTTTTGTTTGCAATGTCTTTTGTCCTGCACTGTCTTGTCTGTCTTGTTTGTCTTGTCCAGAACTGTTTGCACCAAGTTGCACAGATGCACTTTATGTATCTAGGACTAAGTCCATAGCTCTGTCTTTGTTTATGTAGCACCATGATCCTTGAGAAACGTTGTCTCACGTTGTTAACTGTTTACTGCAACAGCTATATGTGGTTGAAATGACAATAAAAAGCTTCTTGATTTGACTTTTTTTGGAAATTGGACATATTTCAAGCTGCCAGGAAGGATATTGTAACTCAAATAATTATTTTTACTGTGATGAGCAGAAAAGCATCTCAACAAAGATTGTGTTCCATTCTTGTCAGCCAAGAATAAGAATCTGAGGCTATTATGGGCACAGGCTCAGTCTGGAATTAAAAATATTCACTTGCTCCTTTTTGGGACTTTAATTATAGACTAATGAGTGTAGACTAATAAAAACTGAAATCTCTTACTAGAGACTTATAATCATCTCAGACCAGTCTAGTCATTCACTTCTCATCATCAAGAGATTTCAGCCTGCAGACCCTCCCTCACCATCTGCATCTCAAATCCGTTCATCTGCTATCAACAACAAGCCATAAAGTCACAGAGATCAAAATTTTTCTTCATTCTGGTTATCAATTATAACTTTGCTATAGTAACCATTTTCCTAGTATAATACCTTTATAATGGAAGGATATTTTTTAATACATCTATTTAGAAGCTACAAGAAAATACGAATATATATCATGAGTCATCTGGGTGCTGTGTGTTTTGGATGAGTTAATCCAGACCCGTTATTCGTACGTGAGGGGGTGGAGGGTAGTGTTTTATCGCTTATCCCTTTTAATGAAAGCTTGTCTTTGGGAGAGTACATTCTGCCCCCTCTCTCTGCCTACAGATGTGTGCTTTTATCCACTTTGGATTTTATGAGGAGTTTAAGAGTCACTCTGTATTGTATATCAGTACACCAACTGTCGACTTTCAATGAATGAATGAACGCAGAGTCTCGCATGAGTGTAGAACATTTAGTTTCACACAGATTTCCATCGACTTAAAACAGGCTTGAAATACTTTTGTCTTTATTTGCTGCAAGAAATACAGCACTCCTGTTAGATTACTGTAGAATTAGCAAGTGTACAAGTTTGGAAATAGAGATATACACATTACAGTATGATGCACATACTGAGGCAAAGCTGTCTGCGCTGATGTTTTCGATGTTTGGGTCGAATTCAGATGAGAACCTTTAAGCCCTGAGCATTAACTCCGTCTTAATATTTTTAAATCTTGATATTAGCCTTTCAGTATCATTAACGTTCTTGTAATTGCTAAAACTAGAGCTGCACAAACAATGTGCTCTAATTAGAAACATCATATGCATATTCCATACAACTTACACTTACAATTGTATGATAAGTGAATGATATATTTACTTATTCAAAACGCTTTAACTATACACATAGTGGATATCTGTATATAGCCGCTAATGATAGCCCTGAAAGCCTGCTTGTTTTTTTGGTAAATATAACCCTGATCCCAGTCCTGCACACCGAATAATCCGTGTCAAGCTGCTGTAAAGATAAGAAACCATGAGAGGATTAGTCAGAATGATTCTGTATGGATATATGTGTATATTAGTAACATACATGACCATTATTTGAACTTTAATCCTGCAAAGAACTAGATATAAAAAACAGATGTAAATGAATGACACTCACTGAAATCTTTTATTTTATTACTCCATGTCTACTTCTTCTAGAGCAGGGAAACATAATCTTTATGATAGGAGGATTATTAACCATGATTGTGAGGCAACAGGACCTAATTTTTCCTTCTTTAATCCTACATGGAACAGTTACCATGAACGAAAATGTAGGTGATTGTACTGGGACAGGAGATTTTTTTTCAAGGTTTGGTGAAAACAGTGTGAATATATAACTTTGTGATAAATAATACTTTAGCGCTTTATATTTGCACAGTTGTTTGGTTGTTATGGCACAGTCGAAATCGACACCGAGCACCTTAGCATACAAATTTGAACACTATGGACTACAACACACAACAGTCAACCAATTTCTGATCATGAACACCTGCACTGTATTAGCACTAACGCTGTATAAACACATTCACTGCACTTATACACTGCTGAGTATTCATTCAGTTTGTGTTCTCACTTGATGGACAAAGACCCTTATTTTGGACCTTCAATTTTTATTTTGTTCTGCCTTCCAGTTTGTACCTCGCAGCATTATTAATAAAAATCTTTCCCTGCAATTCAATTCAACTGGCACAAAACTGCCACACAAAACTTGGTGGTTCCAAACATCTTGGAAAACTCACCCCAAGTACTACCTTCTTGAACAACAATAATGTTTTGTTTGTTAAAATTGGTTTTCTCCGATGATGGGAATCTATGGGATGATGGAACGTTTCTCTTGGGATTGCATTAATACCAGATACAACTGATTGAGCTCATGGGGCCAAGACATTACATAGTAGTGGTTTCCTAAAAGACATTTAGCTGTATTTACTAAAAATCTACATGATTTCAGAGTAAATATCTCTTCACAAGTATAGTTTAGACACTCTGGTATAGCACAATAGTACATTTTAATAGAATATATGATCCGGTCCCATCACCACTCTGTCTGAAATATAAATCAAGGCTTAAGACCCACCTTTTCAACCTTCACTATCAGTAAATGCATATGTATTAGGAGTCCTTAATTTTTCTGAAATGTGGTGTATGTATCGTGTACTGTGTAGAGTCCTATCTCTTGTACGGTATGTTTTTGTGTATAGTCCTGTCTTCTGCTATTATCTCATGCAGCTGCATGTGATCGTTTGTCCTGGGCAAATGTCTGACGAATATGTATATGTGTGTATATGTATGATCCTTTGTCCTGGGCAAATGTCTGACGAATATGTATGTTACACTATGTACCTTGTAAAACGTCCTTGAGCTTGGGAAAGGCGCTATATAAATTAAACATATTATTATTATTATTATCTTTCTTTAGTAATTGTAGCATAGTGACTTAAACTAAACCCACTGCTGTCTTTCCAGATCCTGAGTTTAAAGATGTTGAAACTCCTCTAACACTGCCAGGTAAGTTCAGGATTATTCAGTCAGCACTGCATAGGAATAACACAGCAATGAATGGATTTGTGACGCTGAGTGTATTACAGCGTGTGAGTTTGAGATGAGTGGGCCTGAGGGCATCATAGAGTCTGCTATGGTGGAGAAGGAGGGCGAAGCTCTGAAAACGGAGGCTGTGGACTGCAAATGGTTCGTTCAAGGACCACCTGGCTCAAAGGTAAACATATCTTTCCTCAAATAATACTCACAGACTTCCAAGTTTAGATCTGTTAAATGTGTACACAAAAAGTCACATTGGTACTTTTGATTTCTTGGATGTTTTTGTTTGATTCAGAGCGATAGATAATTATAAAAAAACTGTTGACAGTCAGTTTTATGTCTGCATTTCAGCAACATTCTTGCATGCAGACACAAGACTTTTAGCTTCTTCTCATCTTATCCTAGGTAGTCACGCTCCTTTTTATCCTTGACGCAGCAGAAAACAGGCTTATTTTTATTCATCACAGGAGTATGATCCTCACATCTCTCACGCTACATTCATAAATCAGTGCTCGACCGTGTCCCTGCTTCCACAACATATACATAACTAATTTAAGGGGCACAAGTTTGCCACAGAGGCACAAGTTTGCCACAGGGGCACGGTGGCTTAGTGGTTAGCACGTTCGCCTCACACCTCCACGGTTGGGGGTTCGAATCCCGCCTCCGCCTTGTGTGTGTGTAGTTTGCATGTTCTCTCTGTGCCTCGGGGTTTCCTCTGGGTACTCCGGTTTCCTCCCCCGGTCCAAAGACATGCATGGTAGGTTGATTGGCATCTCTGGAAAATTGTCCGTAGTGTGTGATTGTGTGAGAGAATGAGAGTGTGTGTGTGCCCTGTGGTGGGTTGGCACTCTGTCCAGGGTGTATCCTGCCTTGATGCCCAATGACGCCTGAGATAGGCACAGGCTCCCCGTGACCAGAGGTAGTTCGGATAAGCGGTAGAAAATGAATGAATGAATGAAAGTTTGCCACAAACCTTCAGGGTTGGCAATTAGAGTCCATGTGTGTGTAAGCAGCATGTTTTCCCCCTGCTTCAGAGGTTTCCTCCAGGCACTTCAGTTTTGCTCCTCAGTCCATCTTGAAATTGTATGTAGTGTGTGAATGAGTGGTACAGATAATGATAATGGATGGATGGATAACTAGGTTAAAGCATGAGTAACTTTGGGAATATATATCTTGCAGATCTATCTGCGCTTTCTGGAGTACGAGATGCAGAACTCAAACGAGTGCAAGCGCAACTTCGTGGCGGTGTATGACGGCAGCAGCTCAGTCGAACACCTGAAGAATAAGTTTTGCAGCACGGTGGCCAACGATGTCATGCTGCTCACGTCCGTAGGCGTCATCCGCATGTGGGCTGACGAGGGTAGCCGCAAAAGTCGCTTCCGTATCCTTTTCACCACCTTCCGAGAGCGTGAGCTTATCCTTTTTTCTGATTTGCTCTAATCTCAAGAGCTACACTTTTTGCTCTTCAGTATAAGGATGTAAATGTTGTCATAACACAAGACAGTCATCCTCTCTTGTTTATTCCACAGCTCCATGTGAGGAAGATACATTTTTCTGCCACAGCAACATGTGCATTAACCACACACTAGTTTGCAATGGCATCCAGAACTGTGTCTATCCCTGGGATGAGAATGGCTGCAAAGGTATTTTATATCTTTAGGCTATAAAGTAGTCGTAATAGACAATATAGTAATATCATGCATATAATATCTATTTGACTGAAATGATTTGTTATGTGAGTTCTCAATGTTGATGAAGCGTTTTTTTCCCAAGCACAGACACACTGTTTAAACATGATGAAATTTAATTTCATTCATTCATTTTTCATGCCTTTTGACTAAGATCAGTCTACATTCATAAACCTTAACACATTATATCGAAAGAGATTTAGCAAATTTCCACCAATAATGGTTAGAGATATATTGTATATAAGAAACAACTACTGAGTATACTGTAATACGGGCAAAAAAAAAAAATGTTTTAGCCGTGTTTTTCAGTGTAGATTTATCAAGTCAACTGACATTCGGTGACCCAATCCAAGGATCATTATTTCTTGGTGATTGAAGTCAGAGTATCTTTGAGACAAAGACGCATACATTCGTTAATTATAGTGTATATATATTTTCATGTTATTCTAGGACAAAATATCACTCCGGGATTTGGGAGATGAATAATATAATTTAATGATGTTCTGGTGAATATATATTGTACAAAGCACTGAATTATTTTGGTATATAAGGTATATACGTAAGCAGCTTTGACTAAATGGCTTCATCCAAATCATTGGACTACTAATATCAACTAACATTAACGACAAATGTAAACGTGAGTGATTTTACTTGGTCAAAAATTGCGCTCAAAGCAGAGAATCATTGACAAATATAAATAAAAATGATAGTTTTGAAACTAATCTGATGGTCTTGCTTAAATGTTCCCAGCTTCAGGAATTTCATGTCATTTTTCAGGATCATGGTGATAATAGATCATCTTCATTTAATGTGGTATCCTAGTGGGGATGTGGTAGCCTAGTGGTTAAGGTGTTGGGCTACCAATCGGAAGGTTGTGAGTTCGATTCCTACATCCACCAAGCTGCCACTGCTGGGCCCCTGAGCAAGGCCCTTAACCCTCAATTGCTCAGTTGTATAAAAATGTAAGTCGCTCTGGATAAAGGTGTCTGCTAAATGCTGTAAATGTAATGTAATGTAATGCTGCCTGGTAGGGTTTTTACTCCCACTATAAACGATTATTTCCCCTTCAAACAAACAACCATTTTCAGTATCCATGTCTTTCATCAAATACATTCAACAACAGAAATACACCCCTCCTGTTGGGAAAATGCCACATGGTTTTGATTTCTGCTCGATTGGCTTGTGGACACCATTACAAAACTTTGGTTGATTATATCTTCATATTTTTCCTGTCCAGAGAAAAGGAAAGCCACCATCTTGGACAACATGGACCACACTAACATGACCATAATCGGGGTGACCTGTGGTGTGGTTCTTGTTCTGTTCACGGCATCAGTCATCATCCAGATCAAGCAACCGCGCAGGAAGTACCTGGTGAGACCGGACGAATTTGACCCTGCGCTGCTGCCTGAGCCTCTTGAGCCACCACATTATGAGCTGTGCGCATTGAGGAGCATGGCGTCTGCTGAGGAGTTCCCTGGGCTTCGTCGCTCCTCCTCAAAGTGTGTTCATGCGCATCATTGTGGCTCTCAGGCATCCAATGGCAGCCGCACTGACCTGAACCTGAGTGTCCTCGCTGAGACGACCAGCAACCCATCCAGGAGCATCGTGGTGATGAAGCACAGCCACTCGCTCGAGGACTCTGAGCTATGTGAGCTAGATGATGAGCTGGAGGATGAGAACATGGAGGAGCAGGAATGGAGGAGTGTCAATGGACACGAGTGTTCAGTCCATGTGCAATGATTTCTTATTGAGATGATCCCAGATTGACTATAGAAGACTGACTCCATGGCAGAATGGAGATCTGTTTTACTTAAGTCTGTTAGAAAAATATATATATTTTTTTCTTTAAGCCAGTTAGTAAAATTCTGCTAGCTTCTCTAAAACTAATATTGAAATTTTGTTAAATCATTTAATGTGTTCTTTATCAACATGAATAAATACTATTATATACCAAACTAGGTAATTATTCTACTTTAAGTTCTTAATCTCTGCTATTGCGATTTGTTTTTGTTTATCATTTGTTTTGTTCTTCACTTGTGGTTGTAAATTAAAATAGTGATACTGGTTGATACTTGTTTTAGTTCTTTGTGTTTATTATGTTCTCTCTATTATGTGTCTGTTAATACTCTATTTCTTATGCCTTTGTTTTTATTTGCTTTTGTCTGTACCTTTAAAGGAACACTTTTTGGCCAAACACACACTTATAAATTTTCCCTTCACACACACCAGACCTTTTCCACACAGATCGCTGTTGCTTTGATTTTGCTCTGAAAGTTTTATTATTTCTAACCAGAATTCAAAAATAGTTAAATAATCAAATAAACTGTTGATTTCTTGTATGCATTCGATTCTCACAAATAAACAAAATAACTAGCTGATAACTGTTTGAAAACCTGATTTATATATTTAGTATGTTTTCAAAATATTAAACATATCTTGGTTAACTATGTTTTTTTTATAAGTGAATACTGTACGTGAACACTTTGAATCTACATTTGAATCACAAATTATATTTTACATGATATTTTTGTTCTTCATATCTTACTTATAGCAAATATATGGGCCTTTGTGTATTTAAATGAAACAGAATTGTAAGTCGTAGCCTGATCATCATGATACTCCGCTCTATCTACCATCTTCAAGATTATTCTAGGTCAAAGTGTTCCTGCTTAAACAAATGGAAATGATTACATCAGAAAACCCTTAGTCATCATGAGTGATTCCTGGATTCAGGACACATTCACAGTGGAATAAAGTTTAGATCAAAAGTCATTTGTCTTCACATCAAAACAGTAAAATCTGCTTGAATAGGCAGAAAAGATCTACACTTAATATATAAAACATTAATAGTGTTATTTGTTTCTATATATTACACAATATAACATTGGCTTAGTGGTTAGCACGTTCGCCTCACACCTCCAGGGTTGGGGTTCGATTCCCGCCTCCACCTTGTGTGTGTGGAGTTTGCATGTTCTCCCCGTGCCTCGGGGGTTTCCTCTGGGTACTCCGGTTTCCTCCCCCGGTCCAAAGACATGCATGGTAGGTTGATTGGCATCTCTGGAAAATTGTCCCTAGTGTGTGATTGTGTGAGAGAATGAGTGTGTGTGTGTGTGTGCCCTGCGATGGGTTGGCACTCCGTCCAGGGTGTATCCTGCCTTGATGCCCGATGACGCCTGAGATAGGCGAGGTAGTTCGGATAAGCGGTAGAAGATGAATGAATGAAGTTCCATCCACTTGATGACTTTAAAGCATTGCTGCACACTAAGCAATAAATGTAAACAACTTTAATTTATCCGGTGAGGTTTGGTGCCACCGTGTGGTCGAGAAGAGTAACTACTTATTAATTTGCTTATTTAAAAAAAAGGCATTCTTTTATAAATGAAAATAAACACAAATATAATTGGAATCAAAATAACCAACACGTCACATGTAGAATAAACACGAAGGCTAATCTGTCCCTCATGTTTCTTTGTTTTTCTTACTTAAATGTAACGACCGTTTCCTCAGTCAATGCGGAACTGATATTACGCTTCGCTGTAGCACATGGGAAGGTATTCAGCCGAACACATTTTAGGTTCCTGCTGCCTATATAGGTGCACTATATTAGATAATAACATCCCACTTAGTGCACTTTAAGAAGCCATTTAGAAGCCCGACTCAAGCAGAGGTCATCTGAGATGTCTGGTTTAGGAGTAGAGTTTGAAAAGAGCGCAGTTCAGGGCGAAACTAGCGGCAGTAGCGTTAAAAAGCGTGTAGGGGTCATTGTCACTTGTGCACTCGGAGGCTCTTTGGTCGCTTTGTACGCAATATCCGGACCTTTTATTGCTCCGGCGCTGAGGAAAATCTGTCTCCCGTTCGTTCCGGCTACAAACACTCAGGTCAACAACGTTCTCAGGGTTTTACAGTCAAGATCTGGGACCCTTGTAGACATTGGAAGTGGCGACGGTCGGATAGTGAGTCATGTCGATATCAATTTCAATGCTTTGGAACATTCGGTTCAAAATATTGTGGAGTCGACTCCGACTCTGATTCCGACTCCGATTCCGACTCCGATTCAGAATGATTAGAGTGGATTCGAAGACTCGGTTCTACGCCAACATTTTCTTCATTATATAAAGTCAAAG
The DNA here is from genome assembly GCF_030014155.1 of Tachysurus vachellii. Classification (NCBI taxonomy): domain Eukaryota; kingdom Metazoa; phylum Chordata; class Actinopteri; order Siluriformes; family Bagridae; genus Tachysurus; species Tachysurus vachellii. The sequence goes on along the minus strand of NC_083466.1, from coordinate 9,482,517 downwards.
ACACGACAGGGCAGAAGCTCAACAGATCGAACAATATTAATTTGGTACATTACACAGTCAGAATTTATAGTAAAATATCAGGGGATCGTGAGACGTTTGTGTGAATTTATATGGTGCAATTTTAGTATTACTCTTGACTCCCATATAATAATATACAGTGCCAAATGATGAAAATACCCTGTATTACCCTTTAAATAAACCTACTGCACGTGTAAACATATATTTGAATTGGACTGCAGCGTTGAAGCTACATAAAAACAGAAGTTTTGAAAAAGTGAATTGAATTGGGGTGTTTTTATTTTTTTTAAACATACCTGCTTTGAGGCAGGACTACATCTCATCGTCACAGGGCAGCACACACTCATTAACACCAAGCAGCAGTTAGTCACTTACCAGCATAGTAGGACACTATTAGTCCTTCATTCTTGTACCTACATGATTGTTTTAGGGCTTTGATGACGGAGATTCCTGCTTGGGTGTTTTTATTATTGAATTTATTATTTCAATAATTTATTATTTATTATTATTATTGAAATGTTCTTCACTAGACCTGGTGCAATACACACTGTACTCATATCAAATTTTGTTCTTGTTAAGCATCGTCTTCAATATGCTCTATCGTCCACCGTTTAACATCGTATAAATCTGTTAAATGTGTCAGTATTCTTTTATATCTCTGTTCTATTCATCCTTGGCATGTTTTATGTATTCTCTTGAATTTTATTGCATGTGGAAATTCCTTGTAGGTGTAACATCCCTGGCCAATAAACAGGGTCTGATTCTGAAAAACTATTGGCTATTCCTTACTAAGCAAAGGACAAGGTGTCATCATCACCAGTGATCGTCAAAACCATTTAGCACATAGGGATGACCGTCAGTTCAGTATAAGTGAAAGGTTTCACATGCCATTCTATGTGTATTATGTAGTTTATAGCGATGTCAGATGTACATCTAGTGGATAGAGTAAGAGGCAGAGGATGGATAAGTCTTACAGCAGCACCTAACCCACAACGACAGGTTTAATGATTGAAATTACCTTTTAATGTTAGATTAGATTAGATTCAGGTTTATTGTCATTACACATGTAAAAGTACAAGGCAACGAAATGCAGCTGGGCATCTAACCAGAAGTGCAATAAGCAGCAAGTGCAAGATGTACAGTATTTATAGTATGATTACAGTATGAACAGAAAAATATACAGATGAATATGCTATGGATATATAGGTATGGATATAAAGATATATCAGTTCAGTAAAGTTACAGCATAAGGGAAAAAGCTGTTCCTCAACATTTTGTATCAGATATGCCAGTTTATTTGGACTCTTAGAAGATGCAAAATATTTTTTCATACTCTTACTTGCTTTTATGTCTGTCACAGGTTATAGCTGCAGCGAGAGAGGGTTTCAGGTCTGTCGGTTTTGAGCTGAACCCGTGGTTGGTATGGTACTCCCGTTATAAAGCATGGAGACAAGGGGTTCATCGCCACACCTCCTTTTATATCTCTGACCTGTGGAAGGTACAGCAAAGGATAACAGAGCACTTCTGTCTCACTGTGCCTTTTTTTCTGGATATTAAAATTATAATGCTGGAATGGACACAGATTCTTAGGAAACACATAGACATAGATCTTTTTGTTTGTTATATGTGACCTTCATATTGTACATTTGCTTGGCGTAGTTAGACTTGGCTTTCACTGATGCACAATACATTTGAAATAGATAAAATGGGTTAAATACATGATCGCTGAGTTCAGATGCACATCAGTATGTCTGACTGAGACATACTTCTATTTATGGATGTATAAATAATACACAAAAGCACAAAAGCTCATTTGTGATTAGATATTATTTAGGTAATGATTGCATAATGAATATGCGGTGAGCCTAAAAACGCAATATTCACTGCTGCTTGCTGCCTTTTTTTTCACTCACGATTCTGAGACTGTTTTGGATTGTGATTGTTAATAATGTTAATAATGTTAACCCTCACATTTATTACAGACATTGAATACAACATAAACTTTAATGTATTGTCTCTGTCTCTCATAGGTTAGCTTTTCACAGTACTCTAATGTTGTCATATTTGGAGTTCCACAGATGGTAAGAATACACTAATGCTTCAGTGTTGATATTGCTTGGCACTTTTAGCTGTAGTGAAAAGGAGACAAAAATTATCCAGCATTGATTAAGCTCTTATTCAATTAGAAACTAAATTAAAATTCTCTATGAAGAAATGTATACATGTAGCAGTTATCTTAAACCTGTCTGTGTTTCTGTTTGTTCATACGTTGGCAACACAGCAGAGCAGTTTGCATCTCAAATAATAGTCAGTCCTGTTCTTTTAGCAAAATACAGTGATCAGATACATGCCAGGAAAGAATCAACTGCTTTCTGATGTCATGCCTTTGCGTGTGGAGCTGATCAGATCGAAACACTTCTTTCCACTGTGAAACTGGAGCACTGAGGAATTGTAGCCTTGCTGTGAGCAGGAGCTAAGAGTCGGATTGATTGCAGTTATAATCACAGTCTGACTGTAATTGTGATTGTGGGCCCACAGATGGAGCAGCTGGAAACCAAGCTTCAGAGGGAGCTTCAGTCCTCAGCCAGAGTGGTGGCCTGCCGTTTCCCCTTCCCCACGTGGACTCCCGATCACGTGACTGGAGAGGGGATTGACACTGTGTGGGTATACGATGCCAAGACTTTCAAATCTCACACAACAACAACAACAACAAAGTTGCTGAACAACAGTGAAGACAAAAATTGTCGATGATGTAATCCAGCCATGTCCAATCTTATCAAAGGGCCGGTGTGGGTGCAGGTTTTCATTCCAACCAAGCAGAAGCCACACCTGATTCCACCTGTTTAATCAGTTGTTCTTGGCTTTTAGTAGACTCCGGTGTGGCTTCTGCTTGGTTGGAGTGAAAACCTGCACCCACACTGGCCCTTTCCGGATAAGATTGGACAACGCTGATGTAATCAAGGAAAAAACCTGCACAACTGCTTATACAGTATGTCTTGTTTATTCTGGTTTAAATGACAAACATTCTACAGTAAAAAAGTGCAATAAAAATATGCATTTCTGGACATTTATAGCATTTATAGAGTTTCAGTTTTGCAATTTTTTTTAGAAGGAGTTCTCAGTGTCATTACTTACTGTGCTGTAATACTTAAAGGTAAATACGTAGCCAAGTTTTTCAGATTTGGGAAAGACTTCAGCATGGAGGGATTCTTGATACTACATACTACTTAATACATGACTCAAGATACATGAGAGAAAACGAGAGAGGTTGGTGAGAGAATGGATGTTTATATCTTCTGTAACAGGAACTTGACATCCACAACAATAAATGAAACTATGAATAGATCAATGCATTGTACTGCTGACACGTGATTGGCTGACTAAATTATTACATAGATGAGCATACAGGGTGACTAATAAAGTGACTGTGAGCTGTAGTCCTGCAGATGTACACACCTTGTCGAGGCAATAAAGGTCAGAGAAAACTATTCAGCAGGAATATGCAACTGACAAAGCTGGAACAATTGCCGTCCAATCACATCCAGATGTACCAACAATGTCAGGTACAATTTTGAATCAGGCTCTGACACAGTATTATACAATAGAAAGTTCCAGTCCACAAAATTGACTGGACAAGTGGCATTCCAACAGTAACTGCCAGCTACATTTCACTGTTTATATGACTTGTGCTCGCTACATACAATTTTCAGGTTTCTTACATTGAAATCCTTTAAGTCTGTGTCTTTCCATGGCATCACACAATGCTCTATCCAGCTGTGGCTTCTTTGGGAACTGTTTTCAATGTTCAGACAATTGACACGGTCTCAAAGCATCTTGAGAGAAAGCTGCTGTAATGCAACCACAGCTGTCCAGATGTTTAGTATAACAGCTTGAAGTGCAATATTTACATTTCTGGCATTTAGCAGACACCTTTATCCAGAGTGACTTACTTTTTGTTTCATTTTATACAACTGAGTAAATGAGGGTTAAGGGCCTTGCTCTTAGTGGATTTGGGGTACGAACCCATGACCTTCCGGTCAGTAGTCCAATGAAAACAGAGTAACTCACATTTCTGGCATAATTTTGCCAAAACATTTTTTATTGTTGATCGTTGCTTATCCGAACTACCTCGGGTCATGGGGAGCCTGTGCCTATCTCAGGCGTCATCGGGCATCAAGGCAGGATACACCCTGGACGGAGTGCCAAATCATCGCAGGGCACACACACACACACTCTCATTCACTCACACACTACGGACAATTTTTCCAACGATGCCAATCAACCTACCATGCATGTCTTTGGACCAGGGAAGGAAACCGGAGTACCCAGAGGAAACCCCCAAGGCACGGGGAGAACATGCAAACTCCGCACACACAAGGCGGAGGCGGGAATCGAACCCCCAACCTTGGAGGTGTGAGGCAAACGTGCTAACCACTAAGCCACCGTGCCCCCCATAAATTGCATAATGTTTATTATAAAGTGACTGATGAGTCGTTCAGGACATTTATTTATATAATAAATAATAAATATATAATACAAATGATTTGTTTTATGTCCGTACAAACTTTATATCTTATAAAATAATATCTCTGTTTATAAAAACACAGTGTAGAACTGATACCAAAACCCACTTTAATGTATTTATGAGCTGGGTGAAATACAAAGGACCTGGCAACCCTCCCCAGCCCGCTTAGTCGTGCGTCATTCGCGTGTTCGAATTTTGTTCGGTGTGTTAACAGGGAAATGTGTACGTGTAGCCCGATAGAGGCCGCTGCTCGGCACTGATCTGTATGTGACACGGTGATGGAGGCAGTAACGTGTTGTCGATTTGTGATAGGAAGGCTGACATTTTACTGATCCCAGTTTTCCTGCAGCACAAACACAATAACAGCCTGCGGTTTGGTGTTAGGTGAAGTTCGGGGCTCTTGCGAGATGTTCGTGTTTAAATGTTAGCAGGTTTTGTGCTGTGACTGCGAGCCGCTAAACGGTGTTATGTGTTGACTGAAGCAGAACAGTGCGTCACGGCTAGCTTCAAGATGGACACTGGAGAAGAAGGTAAACTCCCTTTAACAGGTTTAACCTCGGGGTAGAAAACCAAACGGTGTCCTGCTTGTCGTCTTAAACGGATACAGTTTGCAGGAACGTCAAAAAACAAACAACAACACGGGAATTTCTAACGTCCGTGTGGCTCCTGCTTGTAGCTTAGCCACATTAGCAAGACTGGCTAACACGCAAGATCTGTGTGGCCCTACATTATTGACCTGTTAGCTTTTTAGCTAGCTAGCTAGCTAGCTAGCTAGCCAGGTTGCATTGTTAGCCGTAAACCTGTCACGCAGCTACTTAATTAAATATCTACTCATAACATTTACCGTAACGCTGTTTATGAAGTTAGCATATTAGCTCAGTAACAGTTTGTAGTCTTGTCGGGGAGTAAAAACTCCACTTAGCCTTCTGAAAGTAACTAAGCTGTTGGTTTATTTTTTTTTCCCCTAACTTTTAAATCAAACGTCAGATCGCTAACGTACGTGTCACTGGTTGCTAGGTTACCGTGCGTTGGAATCGGTTATCGTTTCCATAGTAACGAGCAGGTTAATAGAAACATAATTCGAATGGCGTCCATCACTGTTGTCGGAGCTGCTGTTTGTAGGAAATTAATCAACACCACCTGACCAGTCAGATGCTAGAATTCATCAGCGCTGTGTGTATAAAACATTAACAGCACATTTACACCGCCAGACAGTCGCATATGTGTAAACAGTCAGCCATGTAACTGATATCCGAGTATTGATTCAAGTCTAAAGGATAGAAGAAGCCTGTATTTAGTCACATAGACATTACAGCACAATGAAATTCTTTCTTTACATATCCCAGCTTTGGAGGTTGGGGTCAGAGTTCAGGGTCAGCCATGATACAAGGCCCCTGGAGCAGAGAGGGTTAAGGACCTCGCTCAAGGGCCCCAACTGTTTGCAGTGCTGGGGCTTGAACCCTGATCCTCCGATTCGACAACCCAAAGCCTTAACCGCTTGAGCCACCACTGCTTCATAAACACTAAACACTCGGATCCAATTTTCCTGTTAATTCCGAAGTCGTCATCTTTTTGACGTGATGAAACATTATAGCACTTCACACATCAACTCCAGAGGGTTATCAGTGTGATGAAATTGCTTTATCAGTGTGTGTGGCAGTACAGCCATACTATAAATCTGCAACGTTACACAGGCTCTGGTAGGGAAGAGAGTCCATCTTGGCTCAAATCCTAACAAAATTCAAGACCTTCATGCAAAAGTGTAAACAATATTATCACTTGCCATTTTGACAGAAGCGACGCTTCTTGTAATAAGTTGTTGTTTTCAGCTGAGCATGTTTTGGACGATTTATCCACGGGAATCAGATACATGTCAGGTCTTGTGTATATGTAAACAGACAGGAATGAAAAAAGTAGATCGGATCTGTCACATAGTAACAGAACAGTGCATCCAATTCAAAAGAAGTCTGAAGAGCTAATTTAACATCTGACATTGTCAAAGTATTCTATAAGAAAAGCATCTTCATAATCAGTCAAATTTACACTAACAACTAACTAACAAAAGTCATCTCTAATAAAAAAAAAATATATATATATATCCTCTGTTGGTGTTTCTGCTGCTGATTTATTCATGCTTTCCTCTGGTCTGCAGCTGATATATGTCGAGTGTGTCGCTCTGAGGGAACTCAGGACAAACCCCTTTACCATCCTTGTGTCTGCACTGGAAGTATTAAATTCATTCACCAAGAATGGTAAGTACTGCGAGTTTAAGTATTAAGGTTTAAGTATTAGGAATGAAGTATAAGGTCATTGTTGTTCTTTCAGTTTTCAGGACACGCAGTCCTTATTCTCTGTCCACGATGAGCAAATGTCTTCTTGAACTCGACACCTGAATTTTTTCATATTCAAAGCCCGTGACGGGATTTGCATCCATTAACCGTTAGCATACGGTTTTTCATTATATGGTCTACATGCAGTCTATGTATTTTCCCAGGGTACACACATGTATGTGTGTGTTGTACAGGTCCCATAGCACAGGACGTGATGCCACAACTAATCATTTGGATATGATGAAATGCATGGATCCTTACAGTTGAGCTTGTTTATTAAAAAGAGCCTCCTCTCTGGTTACACCTCAGGACTGCTATTCATTTTAGGCTAAAGTTTCTTCCATTCAAAAATAGCCCAGCATTCTTTAATTATTAAAACACAGGATATATCCGTCTGTCCTGTTTTGTTTTTTTTCTTTCTTCTTCTTCTTTGTTGACTCTACATTTTCCCTCCTGTTACCTTGCTTAGCATGTATTAAATCAACCGTCTCGGATGCTGTCGGAGTCATTTTCTGGCACGTCACCTGTACTGCACTCCTTACTGATTATTTGGCTTTGAATTGTTTTGCTCTAATTGTTTATATATATGTATGTGTGTGTGTGAGAGAAGATAAAAGGGAACACAATAAACACATAAACGTAACTCTATATGAAGGATTGTGAAAGTGGTGTAATGGCTTTGGCTGCTAGTGTAGTTTTTATTTTTTTCCTTTTTTTTTTGTAACTGGCTTACTAACCGAACTTTATTGCGGCTGTAACTAACAGTGTCCATAGTTCAACGACTTTGAAAACGTCTTGAGTTAGATTGGTTTAGATTGCGCTTGATTATTTACTAGCAAAATGACGGCAGGGTCACTGGGTTCTGCTTCAGCACGTAACAATACTGTGACCCAGAATGCTGTGCTGGCAGGGGGGAAAACAGGAAAGAGTTCCTCTGCCAGACCAAACGGTTCATGTGTAACCGAGCATGTGTGTTTCGCCTGCAGAATTCAGATAACCCTCAGATTCAGATCTTTATGCGTTTTAGACTTATCTATCATTATAACCCTATTGATATGACACAACCTTTTGTAACGTGCTTTCAGTGTATAGTATTGTATAGTATTGTATAGTAACTATTTATTGATTAGGTAACACCATTTAAAGTAAAACACATTTTTGTCCTCCTTTGTTGCCAGTTCAGTAAACAACATTAGATTATAGTTAATTAGTTTGTCTCCAGCTGTGACCCAAATTACTACACGCTATGCACTCTACCGTCTAGTGTATGACTTTTAGAAGGGTAGGACTGTCTCACATGGAATTCTGACGGACACAAGGTGACGCCGCCAACAGAAATACAGAGAATTGATGACACATAAATCTCATGGAAACCGTGAACTAATATAAAACACATTTATAAGATGTTTTGTCCACCGACAATTAGGAAATTGTCGCTCTTCTAGCAACTGGAAGCTCCGCCGTTCTTCTGCAAGGGTTGAGTGCATGAAGTTAAACACATACCTGAAGTGCCCTTCTACTTGTTGGAATTCTCCCTGAGAACACACTCCTCACACTATTTATACTACACAATAGTGCATAATAGTGTGTATTTATGTGCGATGAGACGCACCTTGGGTTTACAGAGGCAGGAGCTTGTGTGACAATGGGATCAGTATTTCTTGCCGCTCAGGGTGAGTCTGACTCGGTAATGGGGTAGGATGAAATGTTAAACGGGTTTTGATAACACACAAGGTGTTATGATCACTGAAGGCAACAATATGATCCTTATCAGCACTCACTGACAAAGATCTGGAAACAAGTGATGTGTGTGTGTGTGAGAGAGAGAGCTCACAAAACCCATGGAATGTCCTCTTTTCCAGTTTTAGCTATTATTCCCAGTGAAAATGTGCTTTTATTGTACATATTTTTCTCTGAGGTTCATTTAATGAACTTTTGTTTATTGGGTGTTGTAGGTTTACTGTGTACTTTTGTCTTCCTCTACAGAAGTGCTTAGCCACGTGCATAAGTCGTGCATAAAGACCCAACTATAGCAGTCCATAAAATATTCCTGCTGTGCCGTCAGTCGTGTTTGCAGTAATATCGTACGGGCCGCGAACGGCGATTTCGCACGGACCTGCCGTGTAGGAGGGGAAGAAAAAAGGCAGAAAGAGTCTGTTTTATTCTATATGTACACACTCACTCTGTTCTGTCTCTTTTCTGTGTTTTTCCCAGCTTGGTGCAGTGGCTGAAACACAGCAGAAAAGAGTATTGTGAATTATGCAAGCACAGATTTGCTTTCACACCAAGTAAGTAAATCATTCTTGTTTTTCACTCTTCAAGGAAGGAAGCGCTCTGATAGGGTGTGAGATAGTCACAGAAGCATTGCATGGTCCTTTCAGCATCACTGTGTCACCTGCCTCAGCAGAAACCAATTACATGACGGCATAAACCCACACTAGTAGTTGTTGTGCTTTTCAGAGGGACATCAGTGAATGTCACGTGTATCTCTGAGGCTGATGACCCCTTGGCGGTGGTATTTGACAGATTGCCAGAGGAAAAAGAGCACACACTGATGTGATCTCATGCGGGACATTACGTTACGTACAACACACTGATTATATCTTGTTGGCATGTTGAATCAACCTTACTGGGTTCAAGAATAAGTCTCTGCACTGAATGCAGTTTAACGTCAGTAAGGTCTTTTTAAAAAGTCTGCTCCTACCCATAGATTGATAGAAGTTGGTTTAAAGCATTTAAGTTTAGCATTTTATATAATGGTGCTGGGTTTTACTTAGCAGACATGGCACAAAGCTGTGCTTGATGTTTAAACCGTTTCGCTGTGTTTCCTCCACCTCCAGATCACACACGATCTGCAACCAGAAACAGTGCTGAAGTAAACAAATGCGTTTGATAGAGACTCTGAGTAAACAAGGACGCTCTGGAAAGGCATTATTGAGTTTGTGACATTTTACCTGGACAAAAATATAATGTATATAAAAAAGAAGAGAAAAGAAAATGAAACAGACAAATAACTGATCTTCAGGACAAATTGAGTTGCAAATGCAAAGCAAGCAAAAGCAGGGAAATTTTAAATAAATATGTAAATCCAACCTATTTGTTGAGCATTTAAACAGAATTACATTTCTTTGTGAAATTGTCACCATATGTATTACAGTACATTAGCTGAGTTTATGAATTTATTTAAGAATTGTGACTTCTTTGCTGCTTGTTGAGTTTGGGCTGAAATCTCTCTCTCTCTCTGTCTCTCTCTCTGTCTCTCTCTCTGTCTCTGTCTCTCTCTCTCTCTCTCTCTCTCTCTCTCTCTCTCTCTCTCTCTCTCTCTCTCTCTCTCTCTCTCTCTCTCTCTCTCTCTCTCTCTCTCTCTCTCTCTCTCTCTCTCTCTCTCTCTCTGTCCCTCTCTCTGTCTCTCTCTCTCTCGCTCTCCGTCCCTCTCTCTGTCTCTCTCTCTCGCTCTCCTTAACAGTTTACTCTCCAGACATGCCTTCACGGCTCCCAGTACAGGACATTTTTGCAGGTCTGGTGACCAGTATAGGCACTGCCATCCGATACTGGTTTCACTATACTTTGGTGGCCTTTGCCTGGCTGGGAGTTGTACCCTTAACAGCATGTAAGTGTTTAAGATGTTACCAAGAATCCAGAAGCTTGTCTTTCCCTTTTATATGGTAATGAAAAGCTGTCTCTGTTCTCTGACAGGCCGAATCTATAAGTGTCTGTTCACCGGTTCTGTAAGCTCCCTCCTGACACTGCCGTTAGATATGCTTTCCACGTAAGTATGACTGTGGAGGAAAACTATGGAGTTGTACTAGTTCCCAAGATTCACAGTATTAAACAATTTAAAAAGAGATAAGATTATAAGAATTATTCTACTAGTATATGATTTAGAGTGGAAAACTTGTGTATGCTCGGATGTTGCTGACTTGTCACGTTTATGCTCAACTGGACGTGTGTGTAGGGAGAACCTGCTGGCAGATTGTCTGCAGGGCTGCTTCGTGGTGACCTGCACGCTCTGCGCCTTTATAAGCCTGGTGTGGCTACGGGAGCAGATCGTTCATGGTGGAGCTCCACTGTGGCTGGAGCAGAACCAGCAGCAACCTGCCAACGCAGCAGGGCAACCTAACGAGGTACCACATATGTACGCACATACACTGGTGAGACTCGGTCTTAGATATATCCTACATCTGCAGAGTGTGGTTTGAAGGCATTTCTAAACATTCACATGTAAGCACAAAGGAAAATTCTAAACAGAGTTCACATCTGTGAAACTGTCTGATGGTTGATTTCTCTGAGAGACCATTGCACTGTGTGCTGCATGACCTTCCATTGGGGTATCCCTGTGCAAGTAGGGAAGTCGTGGCCTAATGGTTAGAGAGTTTGACTCCTAACCCTAAGGTCGTGGGTTCGAGTCTCGGGCCGGCCACGACCGAGGTGCCCTTGAGCAAGGCACCGACCCCCCTAACTGCTCCCCGGGCCTCGCAGCATAAATGGCTGCCCACTGCTCCGGGTGTGTGTTCATGGTGTGTGTGTGTTCATGGTGTGTGTGTGTTCACTGCTGTGTGTGTGCACTTTGGATGGGTTAAAAGCAGAGAACAAGTTCTGAGTATGAGTCACCGTACTTAGCCGTATGTCACGTCACTTTCACTTTCTTTGTTTACTCTATTCCTGTATACTCTATTTACAACTTTGATCTGAGCAGCCTCATGTGCTCAAAGTCAAACCTTCATTATATCTGTAGACAAACAGTACTAAATGTCCTTGTTTACTTCCGAAGTGTTAGTGTTCCTTTAAATATGTTAAAGAATTTGTACCTACTTTTAAAGGAGACCAACTGTTTTTTCTTTTCTTTTCGTTCTTCTGCCTGTTGTGTGCTATAAATACTTTCCTTGCTCGTGGACAGGCTCCAGCTGCAGGTAATGGAGGTGTGGAGAATCAGCCTGCGCCGCCCCCCGCCGATCCCCCTGCGGATAACGCACCAGCAGCTGAGGTGCTCGACCCCCAACCCGACCAAGCTGAGGAGATGGAGCTGGACAACGAGGACGACGCCAATAACGGTGCACAAGGTACGTTACCCCAAGGAAAAGAAGGTGAAATTAGGCTGCAAATAGAGAGAGACATAAAAAAAGAGAAGCATAACACATGCATTTTACTGTTTTCAAGGCGTATTGTATAAAATACAGATAATATAACAAGAGTAGGGCTGAACAGTATGTTGTAATAAATGTCAGCATATCAGATTTTTCAAACAAATCTGAGGATGAAATGGTACGAGTCGGATGCTCTCTGTTAGATGTTTGCAGCTCTGTTGAGTCCTCTGAAGGTGGTGATTAATTTTCTATAACAGCGAATACGGTGAAGTTTCCTATAAGGAGATGTTTGTTGAACAGGGTGGAGTCTTGGATAGCATGCTTATTGAAACAACCTGCGTTTTCTTTTTCCTGTATTTTCCTCACTGTTCAAAGTCCCAACAGATGAACTGATGAGATTATGGCATCGAGCCAAACAGGGCCAAGGTCACAGCAAGGTCAAATATCTGAAATAGTTTTAGTTTAAGGGTATTTCTTCCCACACAACTATAGCCACCATTAGAACGTGTGTTGTACTTGTTTGTTTTCATATCAGAAAAAAGGGAAAAATAGAGAGACTGGTTGAGGCACAGTGGCTTAGTGGCTTTTGTCTCATACCTCCATGGTTGGGGTTTAATTCCTTCCTCTGTCCTGTGTTTGCTGAGTAAGCATGTTCTCCCCATGCTTTTGAGAAACTTTCTCAGGTTTTCTCCCCAGTCCAAAGACATGTAGGTTCAATGGCGTCATTAACTTGTTTTTGGCCTATCGAGGGTTTACCCTGGGATGCTATAAGGGTGCTATAAGTAAATAAAACCACGTGCTGTCTTGGTTTATTCCTCACTTGTTTTACATACAAGTTTGAAAAACACAGACACTTTATTAAGCCTCTGAAACTAAAATTCAAAAGTTCCTAATTTCTCCTCAGGTCAAATGAAGCTTTTTAAAGGTAATCTGATTGGCTAAACTGCACCCAGGAGTCTTTTGTGTGATTGGCAAGCTGCTGTGTCTCAACACACCACCGGTGTTACTAATCATGCCTTTTTTTCTCCAGTTGATGTTTTTAAGTCAATATGTTCATTTGATCGATCTCCCGGTGTCCTTTGTGCAGATGATATGAACTGGAATGCTTTGGAATGGGACCGCGCTGCTGAGGAGCTCACATGGGAAAGAGTGAGGCTGCTTTTTATTGTGTGTTTAGTCACGCTGTCATACAAACCAACGCTGTAAATAATATTCAAAATGTTTTTTCCTTCCTCATAGATGCTTGGACTCGACGGTTCTCTGGTTTTCCTGGTGAGTGTATGAAATTTGGCATGTTTTATGAGTTATGAAGAACTGCCCCAGATGTTCAGGCAGCTGCTACCATTTGAATATTGACACTCTTGTGTTGCAGGAGCACGTATTCTGGGTGGTGTCACTCAACACACTCTTCATTCTGGTGTTTGGTATGCATTAATTAGATTTGCCTTTAAGTATACTCTCTATATTATGGTCAATATTTTAACATGTCTTTTTTTTCTCTCTCTCTTTCTGCAGCTTTTTGTCCGTACCATATCGGACACTTTTCAGTGGTAGGACTTGGCTTTGAAGATTATGTGAGTGAATTTTTATTGTATTAGCACAGATACTGAAGCCTGATATCGACATAAATGAGAGGCTACATTAGTAAATGGTCTTTTGTGGTCACAGGTTCGTGCTTCTCATTTCGAGGGCCTTATCACCACCATCGTGGGTTATATCCTGTTGGCCGTAACACTCATCGTGTGCCATGTATCCTTTCAGACAACATTTATTTTATTAGCCTTGAGTCTGGATGAATTGCATCACAGTTTGGATTTTATGGAAGAAATTTGTTTTCCTAAATGATCCGTTTAAGGGATTTGCTGCGTTGGTTAGATTCCAAAGATCGCGAAGATTGTTAGGTGTCTGCTACATTGTGGTCAAGGTCAGTATTTACTGTATGCGTGTTATATCTTTGCTTGTTGTTTTTTTTTATTTTATATATATCTTTTTAAAATTGATTAATTTTCTGCAGGTGTCGTTGTTGGTGGTTGTAGAGATCGGTGTATTCCCTCTCATCTGTGGCTGGTGGCTCGATATCTGCTCCCTGGTTTGTGCAAATTTGTTTGAGCCAGTCTATCCTTACCTGATTTACAATTTAAAACCAGAAAAGATTATTTCTGCTGATTTATTATTTTATAGGAAATGTTTGACGCATCTCTGAAGGACAGAGAGCTAAGTTTTGAGTCGGCTCCAGGCACTACTATGTTCCTACACTGGCTTGTAGGCATGGTCTACGTCTTCTACTTTGCATCCTTCATCCTCCTTCTCCGAGAGGTACCTCATACTTAGTCTTATGATTTTAAGAATGATGTTTCCAGCTTGTTATTTAAATCTCTCCTAAAATAAATAAAAATAAATAACACTTGTTTACTGAAAACAGGTTCTCAGGCCTGGAGTATTGTGGTTTCTCAGAAACCTTAACGATCCGGATTTCAACCCGGTCCAAGAAATGATCCACCTTCCCATATACAGACATCTGAGACGGTTCATACTGTCAGTGGTAAGAGCATCTGGTATAAGATTCAATTTAAAATCAATGTACCCAGGCACTCAAAATGAAATCTATTGGCCGAATATGTAGATTGCATCTTAGGGGCTTTTTACACCTGGTCACTTCATGCGTTTTCTGTGATCCGATAGATATCCGGTCGTAAAAAGACCAGGTCTAAATGCCCTCCGAAACTTTTTTGAGACGGATATAAATACGATCGTTCAAACCACTTCAGGAGGCGGTCTGGGACACATTTCAAATGAAACTGGACAGGTGTAAATGAATGTGGTTGTTAAAGCCACATAAGTCAGCGCTATACTCCTCCCAAACGGAAGTACATCACTCGCAAGTGACTCACGAGTCGTGCATCGCTGTTAAGTAAATGCTGTATTTTGTAGCATAAACGTCGTAACAAGTTTTTTCGTCTTCTTTTTGATTGCATTCTTAAAACCGCAGACACCAAAGCGTGTTCCATTTCAATTACTTCGTAAATGAGGTAAGATATATTTGCATTTTGGGCGGGAGTAGAAAGATCGGATTGATATCCGATTCGCCAAGACGCATTTATGTGGCGTAATGTAAATGGAACAGTTTTAACAAGTCAGATAGCTATCGGATCAGAGAAAACACATGAAGTGACCAGGTGTAAAAAGGCCCTCAGTCAAATTTCAATTTAACAGCCAAGTTCACGTTTTTCTATTCTAACAGACTTTCTCAGTAGTTCCACATTAAACAAATGTGAGAGATGTTACGTATAAGCTTAACCCAAATGACAGCACTGTGTGTGTGAATTATTATTGGATTAGAGATGAGAAACTGTTAGTAACAACAAAGTTATTAAATTCTATACAGTCATTGTGGTATTTTTGAACCAGTTCAACAACACTCTTGTTGAGAATATGAATTAGCAAACAGAGCCTGTGTTTGACCCATGCGAGCCAGTTTACTCCGTTGTTAACTAGACTAGCTGTTTTCTAACGTTACAGTGTATACGCTAGCTTTAAGCCGTGCCTGTTGTTCATGTAAATTTTAAGTACGTAGTTACAGACATCATTTTTGTTCATTCTCTTTTAGGTTGTGTTTGGTTCAATAGTCCTGTTGATGCTCTGGTTACCCATTCGGATAATTAAAAACATCTTGCCAGCCTTCCTTCCCTACAATGTGATGCTCTACAGGTAAACAGATTTTACACCCGACAGGAAAAGCTACAAATACCCCAGATAGTTACATCATCTGCTGTAAACTGTTGTATGTTTTCTCTTTGATCGTTACACATTTTTATACATATGTATGTTACTGTGCCAGATTAAACTTGGGTTTAGACATTCAGTCGAAGGTTTTCGTTTTGATTAAATAACGGACGGTTGTAATAACTAATATCGTTACCTGTGTGTGTTTCATCATATGTGGCACATGTTACACATTGTGTATATTCCCTTTTGAATATCATTAGTGCAAAAGGCAGCAGCTGGAGTACTCTGAAGCTTGATTACACAAGAGAGAGTTGTGTGTGTGTGTTTATTTCAGTGATGCACCAGTGAGTGAGCTGTCTCTCGAGCTCCTGTTGCTGCAGGTGGTTTTGCCGGCTCTGTTGGAGCAGGGACACACACGGCAGTGGCTGAAGGGTTTAGTGAGAGCCTGGACAGTCACCGCTGGATACTTGCTGTGAGTCTCATAATCACATTTTAACACCCTTTTTTTAATCTTCAAGTTAGCCATAGAAAGTAGTGAGAAGTTGTTTAACAAACTCGTTATGTAACCACTCGATTGCTTCGTAGAACAAGGCTTCTTTTCATCTCGCAGGGGGAAAAAAAACAGATCTACAGATCTTTTTCTGTTAAAATGAAAATTGACTGTCAGTTCTTTGCCTTGTAGCACAGTAAACAAAACCAAGCATGACTCTTAATGCAAATATTGTCAGCAGACGTCATAACACAAAAAAGCACAAATTAGACTCTGCTTTTTCATCAGTCGAATTAATGCCTGCTTTCCTCAGTCATACACAACCACGTTTGTCACCACAGCAGATGTTGTGTCTTTCCTTTTACTGAATCTTAAATGTTGTAAACAATATGTGAAATTAAACTCGAAGGATCGTTACGTTTTTTTATTATAGCTTTTTTCATCAGCATTGTATGTCATTTTCAGCTGTACTGTAGTCTGTAAAGCATTCCGTATAATTTGCCACAGGGTGTAGATTGTCATCAGAAATATGTTCGTAAGAGCCTGGGAGGTTTTGTCTGTATGCTGAGCTTGGGGTAGCATCCAGGGCAAGATATTAGTACATTAGTAAATGCAGTACACAACCCAACAAGCTCCAACAGTGAAGCCTCCTGTGAGGAACCTGTGTGAAAGAAAAAATGAATACAAAACCATTAATCCTTTGTCACTTTATAAACAGCTTGGTATTCACTGGACACTGAGCATAAATAAGAAAAATACTATGTTTGTTATATAGAGACCTACACTCATATCTGCTGGGAGACCAGGAGGAGAATGAGAACAACGCCAACCAGGCAGCCAACAATAACAACCAGCAACCACGAAACAATGCTAATGCCATTCCTGTAGTGGGTGAAGGCCTACATGCTGCACACCAGGCCATCCTGCAACAGGGAGGTCCTGTGGGCTTCCAGCCCTACCACCGCCCTGTGAAGTTCCCCCTCAGGGTAATGTCCCCTGATCATTCACTATAGTAGCTCATGTTCATAGTTTCATTTGGTGTGAACTAATACGTGTTGGCTTTGCTTACTATAGATTGTGTTGCTGATCCTTTTTATGTGTGTGACCCTGCTCTTGGCCAGCTTGGTGTGTCTCACTTTGCCAGGTGAGCGGATTTTTTTTTTAATTCATTTATTTATTTATTTTTAATGTAAACACCATGTTGCTAATGTAAACACAGTAAATTAAAAGACATTTGCAAGTACATGCCCAGACTTTACCTCTGGCTTTCTTAATAAACCACCATACCACAAACAACCCACACCTTCCATTTTGTGTGTGTAATTGTGTTGTTTTTAAAATAAATGAGCATCCAGTTTAATGGGTGATGAAGTGACCCAGCGTGTTTATACAGCTTCTGGGCTCACAGCTGCTAGTTTCCCAGTTTAATCCTGTTAAATATGATCTCCATGTGCACATGTGGGTTTCCTTTGGGTTCCCAAAAACATTCCAGCATGTGGACTGCCTATGCTATTTCCCCCTGGGTGTAAATGAAGTAAGTGTGTGTGTGTGTGTGTGTGTGTGTGTGTGTGTGTGTGTGTGTGTGTGTGTGTGTGTGTGTGTGTGTGTGTGTGTGTGTGTGTGTGTGTGTGTGTGTGTGTGTGTGTGTGTGTGTGTGGATCTGATAGCTTTTCAAATCGGACAGACAGACTTATTTTCTTTCAACGTATGAGGTTTCTCTCTCAGAGCAGGACATGGATTAACTGAAGCTGTTCTATAATGTTACTGAAGATATAAGATTGATGCTTGTAATATTTTATCTCTGTGTTTCTGGCTTTCTTACAATGGGAACAGTGTTTATTCGTGTCCTTCTCACTCTGCTCCTCTCCTCCTGTGTGGCAGTGTTTGCTGGTCGCTGGCTCATGTCATTCTGGACAGGCACAGCCAAGATCCACGAGCTGTACACTGCAGCGTGCGGCCTGTATGTGTGCTGGCTGTCCATCAGGGCAATCACCGTGCTGCTAGCCTGGATGCCTCAGGGCCGCAGGGTCATCCTTCTCAAAGTCCAGGAATGGACACTCATGGTACAGAACCTCATACATGTTAGGGAAGTGCTGGGCATGACAAATTTGTCAGCTTGTAATAATGTTCATGTGTCGTTTAGAACTAATCCTTATCAAACCTACACACCAGTAGTCTTTATCCACCCTTAAGTTTCAGCGTGTTTTGTGAAGCTGGACTCTTTTTTGCATGGGAGAGTCTAACGCATTGGTCACATCACATTAGAATATAATCTGCCAGGTGTGACATCCTGTTTGCTTGAATGGAAGTGGTACATGGCTTTCTATAGTGATTCATTTCCTATTCACCTTCTCTGATTTTACTTTTCGGAAACCTCAAGATGTTCTTCAACCCTACCATTTAAAACACATTGCTTTCTGTGCATCACAAAAGGTTTATACAGATTCCACAGTCAGAAACCTTATGTAGTTTACCTTTTACTTCCATCTGTATAAAATATTTCCAATAGTACCAATAAATGTTTGGGTGAAAATTTTATTATTGGAAAAAAAAACTAGTTCCAAATAGACAGCTTTTTGCTAAAACATTTTTTTTACTTGTAAAATTTTAATGAATGGATTTTGAATTGAATTGACCAATTTTGAACATTTCATTTTAGCTGATTTCAGGACAGGTGCCATTTTATGACAAGGCCATAAACCTGAACCAGATTGTGCGTTAGTCCTGCAGTTGCGTAATAGGCAGATTCACATGCACAAGTCTCCATGCAGCAATGACCTTAATGCAAAATCGTGGGCAGACAGGATGTTTAAAGAGGTTTGAATATTATAGCATGCATTTAAAATGTATTAGACACTAAACTAAACACCAACACGTTAGACATGCTTTTATTCCTTGCTGGTTTAAATAATGGAAGTCAGTGCTTTCTTTATAGTAAATAAAGCTTTGCTTATTTACAATGGAAACTTGGCTCACCTATGAAGTGAGCTTTAAAAAAAAAGGTTGACTGTATCTAATGTAACCTAAAGTTTACAGCAATCTTAGACACAAACACCAAGATTTTGGCCTTGTTTACTCATGCATGCTTGGATCTCTTTGTCTTCTCTGCTCTTTCTCATATATATGAGAGCAGGGATAATGTGTGTGTGTGTGTGTATGTATATATATATATATATATATATATATATATATATATATAAATGTAAATAAAGATATATAAATGTAAATAAAGATATATAAATGGAATATATATAAGAGCAGGGATAACCTGCTGATTGATTTTCTTTTATAGTCTTAACATCATAGATTCGGGTGCATTTATGTCAATTCTTAGTGATTTGTGGGCGGTAGAGATTCGCGGATCAGCTCATAATCACCCGAATCCGCTGCTTCAAATAAATCATCCGCCCTCCACCCACACCATCAATTTTTCTGAATAAAATCTCGACACACGATCGTCACATTAGTTATTCTAGTTCTTAGGTTTTTTTGGTATGATGATGGTCAATGGATGGTTCTTTAACAGCGCATTTTGTGATGAACAATCTGCCATTTGTTTATTTATTCATTTATTAATGAAACAAAATGTTCTTCTTTGGCCAGATTAAGCTACATTTTATTAATAGCTTAAACTCAGGCTTTAATCCCTTTCAGACTTTAGCTGGAATTTCACAGTTCCTGTCAACTTCCCGAACTGGCGAACGCACAAACACAAATTAAATTTGCTTAGCCTGAGAAAGGACTGGATATCGGCTATTAGCCCAATCTTTTCAAAATATAATTCAGAATACTGTACTGCAAATGTCCAAAAATATATAAAGTTTACAATTAAGAAAGTTTTTTTTTTTCCCCCCCTAACCAATAACTCTGATTGTAGGCTACAGGACACACTATATATTTATAGCCCTACAATGCCAAAAAACGGCAAATATGTTAATTGACTTATCTTATTTGGCAAAAACAGAATAGCATCAACTGTGTCGGGATTCATTCGATTCTGCCGTGTTTCTAAAACACTGCCTGCTGCACTAAATGAGCTTGTTGCAGGAATGCACAAGATTCTCCAAGCAAGCTGCTGTAGCCGTAGGAATCGATCTTGTTTCTCCCAGAACAAAAGCAATATTCCTCTGATATTTAGAGTACGTAGTTAATATTTGCATCATTAATGACTTGTACCTGCCTCATCCACCCGCGACCCACCCGGAATGAATCAAAATGTCATTTTTTTTATGACCCGACCCGCAGACTGTCTGCAGAATAAATACCCTCATTAACACGTTTCTAAAATATTATGTTCTGTGTGCAAAACTCACATGTACGGGATGACTTTGTGTTTTGATCTTTTCTCTTTTGTTTTGTGTTTGTATAGATCATGAAGACCTTGATCGTGGCAGTTCTGTTAGCTGGTGTGATTCCGCTGCTCCTGGGTTTGCTGTTTGAGTTAGTTATCGTGGCTCCTCTCCGGGTCCCGCTCGACCAGACGCCTCTGTTCTACCCCTGGCAGGTAATGTGGCTCACTCAGAAATCAAAACTACACAAGTTCTTTCATCGTCTGTACATCTCCTTAGTCTCTTCTTACCGAGCAGTTGGAGTAAAGTGCAATTCAGTATCTCTCCAATATGTTCTTTGCACAAACAACCAGTCTGACAGTCATAAAATCCACAGATGAGCACATGCTGCATGTCTCCGTAAAATGAGATGGCTCCTTTGCAGTGTTTCTGTGTGTCTGTGGTCATAGAAACGCATATGGAAAATCTCAAAGATCTCGTTTAAAATCTCATAGTGCCTTTTTTTTTTAAATGAAATTGGATGATGTGTTCAGGTTACACCAAATGAAATCATTCTTGCAAATCAAATGCAGTTTTTGCCAGAGTACAGAGTAACATCCTCGTTTCTTTCCATGATGTAAGTAGTAAAACAAGGTTTGTTTTTCTTTCCTCTGTGTGTTTCAGGACTGGGCTTTGGGAGTGTTACATGCCAAAATAATCGCTGCCATCACCCTGATGGGCCCTCAGTGGTGGCTGAAGACAGTCATTGAGCAGGTGATCATCAATCTGTTCAAATCACTGCCCTTATACAAATATATCAAATTGTGTTCATTGAAGACTTTTTTACGTTGCTGTGTGTGTGTGTGTGTGTGTGTGTGTATAGATTTATAGTATAATAATATAAATTATAATAATAATATATAATAATAGCATAAATAATATAAATAATATATATAAATTTATAGATATAAATAGATAGATAATATAAAAAGAAGTATATTAAAATGGAAAATAACTCCAGTAAGAAGCAAAGCCATCTGAATATTGAATACAAAATCGGAAATTAAATATTGTCTAGGACATTTTTGCATCAAATCCACTGTATTCAGTCATAAAATGTTTTTTATCATCATTATTGTTCGTCTACTTTGGGCTTTTCCCGTTAAGGGTCGCCAGAGCTAATCATCTGTTTCCACCTAACTCTATCCTCAGTGTCCTCTACTCTCGTACCAGTTACCTTCATGTCCTCTTACCTTTAACACATCCGTACCTCTCCTCTTTGTTCTCCCTCTTGACCTCTTACCTGGCAGCTCCAACATCCTTCTACCAATATAACCATCTCCCTCCTCTGTACATCCTCTCTGACCTTGTCCCCAAAACAGCCAACCTGAAATGTCCCTCTGATGTGCTCGTTCCTAATTCTGTCCATCCTCATCACTCCTAAAGAGAACCTCAGCAACCTCATCTCTGCTACCTTCATCTCTGCCTCATGTCTTTGTATCACTGCTACAGTCTCTAAGCCATACAGCAGAGCTGCTCTCACTACTGTCTTCTACACATTTCCTTTGATTCTTGCTGACACTTGTGATGGTTAATTAAAAAAAAAGATGTAAAATGTTTTAAAGAACCAGATATGGTGCAGTGATGATTACAAAAAAGTATATTATGACTAGACTAACTGTATAATTTTCAAAATTATATCATCATATCGACCAAATATATTACTCAGTAACTCAGTATGTGTCATGTATTTGCTTCCTGTTAAATGTTTCACAGCGCTTGTTATTGTGCTGTGTTATAGGTGTATGCCAACGGAATCCGCAACATTGACCTACATTTCATCATCCGAAAGCTGGCTGCTCCTGTCATCGCTGTGCTGCTGCTGTCTCTCTGTGTGCCCTACGTCATTGCAGTAGGCATTGTCCCCATAATAGGTATCTCCTATCACTCCTTTATCATACACAGTCATGAAGGACTCTACCTTTTAGTATTTCAGCACGAGATAGCAAGAGAATATCAAAAACAGTAAAAGGGTTATTGTAATTAAAACCTTCTCCTCAACTATCGATTAGACAGCCGAGTGAATGAAACCAAAATCAACCCGATTTGTTTGTGTTCTTGCAAAGAAACATAAAGGATCTTTATGTGCTGCTGTTGGTCAGCTGTCCATATAGTGTACATCACTGACAATCACACTTTTATGTGCTTTTTATCTAAACTGTTGCTACCAAGTTGGAAGCACATGCTTGCCTAGAGTATGACTGTATGATGTAGCAAGTCCCTTCTCCCTTCACTGGAACTAAGGGGGTTTTTACACCTGGTCACTTCATGCGTTTTCTGTGATCCGATAGCTATTCGATCTGTTAAAAATACCAGCTCTAAATGCCCTCCGAAACGTTTTCGAGACGGATATAAATCCGATCGTTCAAACCACTTCAGGAGGTGGTCTGGGACGCATTTCAGATGAAACTGGACAGGTGTAAATGAATGTGGTTGTTCAAGCCACATACGACAGCGCTGTACTCCTCCCAAACAGGGTTGGTTTTTTTGTAGCATAACCGTCGTAACAAGTTTTTTTCGTCTTCTTTTTGATTGCATTCTTAAAACCGCAGACACCAAAGCGTGTTCCATTTCAATTACTTCGGAAATGAGGTCAAATATATTTGCATTTTGGGCGGGAGTAGAAAGATCGGATTGATATCCGATTCGCCAAGACGCATTTATGTGGCTTAATGTAAATGGAACAGTTTTAAACAAGACAGATAGCTATCGGATCAGAGAAAACACATGAAGTGACCAGGTGTAAAAAGGCCCTAAGAGACCTAGAAATGATAATGCTCCCGTGAGCAGTGAGCTCTAGGAACACAAGGTTTGTCCAGATTGATATCGAAGAGTGTCCTGCACAGAGCCCTGACCTCTACCCCAAAGAACAGCTTTGGGATGAACATCTCGTCCGAAATCAGTACCTCACCTTACTTAAACACTCTGTTAGGTAAATGGGCTAGAAATCCCCACAGCCACGCATCACAATCTAGTGAATGGTATGTTCGACAAGAACATTACTATGATGGTGAGGTGTCTACATAATCTCCTTAGCATAGTGTAGAAATATTTGCTTTTCAGTCTTTAAATTTCACCATTCCACAAGTTAGTACTGTTAACTTTACTAACCCAGAGAAAGCGGTGGCTGTAATCGGTATAGAATCGTTTTCCACGTAAAAAATAAACTAAAACGCATAAACATCTCCAGTTGCTGTTACAATCCTGTAAATAACTTTTTGTCAAGTTGCCTGTAGTAACTGTTTGAGAGCGCTGTATTAAAAGTCTACTCCGTCGTGTCCGTGTACTTTGTGCATTGGGAACACGTCGTTCTTATACAATACCTGTGGTTTGTGTGTAGGGGTTACCCTGGAGATGCAGAACCTGGTTCAGAGGAGAATCTACCCCTTCCTACTGATGGTTGTGTTTCTGATGGGAATCCTCTCTTTCCAAATCCGACAGTTCAAGCGCCTTTACGAACACATCAAGAACGACAAGTGAGTCAGGACACAGTGTCACCCGAATGTCCAGACTCCTGTTCCATATATAATATCTTATTCCACTACTTTATTTAACTACGTTATTTTTGGAAACCTAGCATTTTATTCCTTCTGTTTGTATTTGTTTCTGTGTGCACAGGTATCTCGTAGGACAGAGACTTGTGAACTATGAACGCAAAGCTGGTAAAGCCAGCACGGCTACCCACAGCAGCTCGGTGCAGGAATAAAAGCTTTGGGAAACGTGCTCAGGTTTTAATGAAGAGTGTGTATGTGTATGTTCAGATCACAACCCTATGTTGTGTGTGTGCGCGTGCGTGCGTGTGTGTGTGTGCGTGTGTGTGTCCATCGTTTCTCATGTCCAGTCCAGGATTCAAGAATTCTCAGTGACCTGTGGTCTTTCTAATTTTGCCTGCAACTTCAGAACTGAAATGTTTATAAACCTGCAAAAAAAGAAAAAAAGAATAGGAAGGAAATCCTTCAAGCCAACCAACTAGGATTTAAAAGTGTCACTGTACATCTTTAGGGGGGAAAAAACAACAAAAAGCGAGTATGTATATTAATTTATTAAATCTAGTTGTCACTTTACTTTGTGGAATCCTGTTGCTTGGTCAGTACCGATGCCAGTGTAATGCTCTCCAGTCCTGAGGATGGCGTCCAGGAGGTTGGGGCAGAGAACGCACTCAGACTGTGCATCTTAGCACTCAGCTGTAATATTAGAAGCCTTTTATTTATTTGATTTCTAAGAGCTATGTCAGAATTTGTTAAATACAGGTTCTCACCTGGGCCGAAGCTGTTTGTTTTAATCTCTAACAATGTAGAGGACGTGGCTGACGTGTGGATGTTGAAGCTCGGATCTCAGAAGACAAACCAATCCAACACCTCAAAGGACTGTGGCATTATTTAAGCGGAACATTGGGGAAGTCTGGACAGGACAGCCCGCATTTAATTTCACCGAAGCATGTCGTATATACGGGCACAGAAACTGCACACCGGAGTTGGACAGCCATGTTTACTGCTCACAGTGAGCTTTATGAAGCTTCTGTTGGGCCTTGGTTTTCTGTCCGGTCCTGAAACTTTCCATCCTTCCTGATAACCTAAGAGACTGTCTTTTAATGTGCTGATCACCTGAGCGACTTAAACAGCATGAGTTTCCTGTCTCTGTTATAAAGTGTTAACGAGTGTGGGTCTCGTACCTCACCACCCTTTCTGACGTTACTGTGCAGGAAAGACGTGATTCATAAAATGTCTTAAGAGCAATAGTTAGGAGAGAGAGAGGTCTGTTCAGATAGCGAATCAGTGTTCATGTGATTCCACCTCGATCCATCAAACTGGCATGACTTTTTCTCAAGATAATGGAATGCTTCATGATGTGGGAAGACTGATCCAGTTTGCTAGAACAAAATCATTACGTGTCCATAGTCCAGAAGAGTTCCTAACAATTTGTACATAATGTAAATTTTACAATACTGACCGATCACATTTTGTAGCGAAATCATTTCTTCACGTCTGCCACAAAACTGCCCTCAGAATTAACCGAACCTGGATATACTGTAGGCTTCTCAATATCGTTTGGGCTCCTTTTCAAAGCAAAATGTTTCTATTTTTATATGTGCGTGTAGCGACTTGGCTGGATCTCGATCACGCATGTCTCGCCTGCTTTGAGTTCCTCGCAGAGTTTCCTTTAGAAGCGAGCCGACCGCCTGGAGCCGCGGCGCTGTAGGATGCAGACGGCATGCTGGTACAGTACTAAAGACTCTCACACGTCAGGTCAGCGTAACCTCGTCCTATCCGTAGCATGTTCGTGTGAGACGTATTCAGTATTCTGAATGTTTAAAAACCTCCTACTTAGGAGACTGTGGCTGTAATTAAATCCTTATACAGGCAGACGAGTACTTTTTTTTCATTCTTCTTTTTTTTTCTTTCCCTTTTTTTTGGGTGTTTGTTGGAAAATTTTATTACAAATATTAAATCAAAAGTGTGATACAGCAGTTGTCAGTGTGTTTGATTCGGAACATCATTCACTTTTTTTGCAAGTCGTAAAATGTTTATTAATACAGAAAGGTGTTTAAAGGTACAGCTTGTCATTTAATCAGTATACAAGCAGGTGCGCCGTTGTTATTTATTTAAGTTATTTATATACAGCTTTGTGTGAGATTTTGGATTTTCCTCTTCTGTGTTTAAAAGATTTTTAAATTTTTTTTTGCAAGCTGCTTGTGGAAGAACATTTCGTACTGTGGGTTGTGCTGCACTGTTCTGGGAAACACTCAAAATAGGATTCTTTCACACCTGCCTTTTTTAATCCTCATTTTGTACTTTAATAAATAAACCAAGCAGAATTACCAATTGAAATGAAATTTCACCACCTTATAGCATATACAAAGAGCATTCCCTGTTATTTTGGCTGCCTCTGATGATACACCAAGCCCCAATGTAGTGAAACCTCCACTGTGTCAAGTGTGGCTTAAGAGAGACAAAAATTAAATTGTCTCTCTTTACCTTCACTGTGTCCAGGGTTGGAGTATGGAGAGAAAGTAAATATCATTTGTTTTCTAACATTTATTGGAGTTTTGAATTGATTGTGAGTTTTCCGTATAAATCAGATGAAAACCCTGAAAGCCACCTTCTGTTGCAGAAGTCTGTAATTGTGGTTTCCTCACAGTGCCTGATTACTGCTGTTGACTGCAGAGAAACGTTGCACATCAGACTATTTGTGTGTGTGTGAGAGAGAGAGAGAGAGAGAGAGAGAGAGAGAGAGAGAACGATGTCCTCAGAAGGAGGTAGGATAATAAGACATTATCTATATCACTATATGAAATATAAAGTCATGTATTAGCCTGTTTTTTTTTTTTTTTTTTACACACAACTTAGATTGCTATTCCAGAACAGACAGTGGATTAGAGAACAATGTTTTTGGCTATGAATAAATGCATCAAGCACAGAGACCATGAAGCAGCAGTACAGGCATTCAGGCAGTGGCATGCTTTCCTAATGAAAGAAAGAAAGAGGAAAAAAAGCATGAGATGGATCCTAAGCTGGCACAGAAGTGTGCCAAATATGAATGATCCATCACATCTCTCATAGCCAATTTAGGGGCTTATTTACAAAACTGGCGCTGTCTTTGTCTTCTGAAGTAAAGAAACTGTATCCATCTTTTATAAAGTTTATCTGACAGTTAAAGACATGGTGTTCAGATTCATCATCCTCTGGGTGTGTGCCATAAAAAGAAGGCTGACTTGAGAAAGCAGAGTGGGAAATGTGCCCAGCCTGACCCTGTCACCTCTTGTCAGACTTGGGGAGCAATTAATTCAGCTGTTACAATGCTCCATCCAGTGCTCAGATGCATTGCCTCTGCCTCTGCCATCCTGTAATGTCTGATACACCAGATGAGAATATTTTAAGTTCATGATTGTGTGATGCTTTGGTACTTGACACCTTCAAATGTTTCTGAGATCCCTCTGGAAAATGCAGACATGCTTTTGTTTACATATGATTCAATATAAGCGCTGAATGGATGCGGAGGTGCAGGATGTGCTGTTTGCTCACCACAGAAGGTGATGGCTCAGGCTCATCTCCCTGGCCATCTCTTAGCTCAAGTTGCTGAACTTGTGGATTTGAGTAATGCTTGCATCTAGGCTACTGGTAGTACTGCCACAATTTACATAGTTTCACAATATGCCTTTGCTGTTGTACATGATTTTGAAAGTATTTGGTGCCAGTGTGCCTTTTTGCAGCTGCAGGCATGCCCATTAAACACTGCTCGTTTGTGTCAGGCCTCATGTCTGTGTGTAAATGGCCAACACATTTGGCAGTGGTTAAGAATAAGGCTCATTACTCGCCTGATACCGATGAAGCTTGAGCTAATGCAATGGCCGATGCTGCAGCCAGGGCTGCATGCAGGGCTCCTTCTGTAACAAATCTGTCATCAAAACCTCCAGGCCTGATTGCAGTTAATTCTGACACACAACAGATTCCTTTCTCTCTGATGGGCATGTACTCTAATGCTCCCATGTTAGTAATATTGTCCTTGGTGAATAAAGGTTGGACCAAATGGAGAAAGTAGATCCTAAGGCATTGTTGCATATTTAGGCCAACAATTCTATAGTCTACGACATTCGATTGTTCAATGTATGGTTCACTGGTTTGCTAACACATGGTGGAACTTTAAGTTTCACATACAATTGATGACGTGTGACGCTGTGTTCTGTGCCAGGTTAACAAGTCAAGGTTCACTACCTTGACATGGTGGAAGGGTGACGTAAACAAGATGTGGTGTTAACACAGGGATAACTGTGCACATACTGAAATCATTGGTTAGGGTATTTCCTCGCTGCAGGGTCACTGAATGCATTCATTTAGACCATGGAACTCACTTTACTGCACAATTCAAGCAGGAAGATATAAGAATGTTGAATGGTCAGTTGAAGCTTTATTGTCCACAAGGGCCTCAGGTTTCTGGACAGGTTGAGTGTAAATCAGACATGGTTGAAGTTACACCAGAGTAGGGCATCATGGAAGGACATGTTGCCAGGTGTTTTGTGCAGTATTCGTTCCACACCAACAAGGGGGGTCGGTCCAAGTCTATATGAGATCATTACAAGTTGATCGATGGCCCTACTGGGGACAATTGATCTAAGACGAGCAGATGTGCATCTTGCCTCTGATGTGTTAATGAAGTATTGTGAAGAGCTCACTGAAGTTGTTAGCCCTGCACAACAGCATGTCGTTGGAATAGACCTCACTTCAAATGGAGAGACATGCTGTTGTGCCAGGACAGTGGGTAATAATCAAAAACCAAATCGCTGGTCTGTTAGAGGCAAAAAGTTAAGGCACTTTCAAGTTCTCTTAGTTACTGAAGTCTTAGTATATCATCGGCGTCTCAACGCTGCCTGCCACCTGTGTGCACTGCACCGGGGCGAGACCCATCCATCCTCACCATCATCACACAAACTATACCGTTATCAATTAACACCTTGAATCTGTATCGCTGCTTACACATTATGCGATGCATATGTGGCCACTGGGCCACATTAGATAGATATGATCAGATTAGATATGACAAGGCGCCTGTTTCTTCTACAGTGTGGGGAAAGTGTGTAAAAGCTATTACTTCTCAGTTAGTGCTATAACCACTCTGTCACCTCCTAAGGTGAGAATCTGAGGATTAGAGACATAAAGGTTAAGTTTTTCTAAGGAAGCTTCAGATAGACTATTCAGCAAGTGTGTACTAGTTACTAATCAGGTACTGGGTTTACAAGTACTGATCATCTTAGTAAGAGATTTGGGGGACCTCCATTCAGAACTATTCTTTAGGGTATATGGAAGTGCCAGTTAGAGCAAAAGGGAAACACTTTTTCCAGGCTTTTTTTTTTTTGCAATTTTTATACACATTGACACACAACGTTCTGTGTCTAGTCTGCATTTCTCATCCAGTGCATGTCTCTACTGGGACTGTTAATGTCAGTACCTTGTCGAATGTGCCTTCATCAATGATATTGGTGGCTCTTGGTTGGTTTTCAACAATTCCAGTTTTTTTAATAAGTCTGCCAGTTTTCCTGTTAAAGTATATTGCAACCTAGCGACATCTTTCTGATGCGGCTATGAGAATGATTTCATGACCAATTGAATTAATTCAGTGTAATAGAATGATAATTATATAGAAAAATATTATATATACATTTGGATGTAAAATTTGCTAAAAAGAGTACATAGACTTTTGGGACATCCTGTATTCATCTTATGCAGGTAGAAGGGTAAGAGCTATCCTTATTTTTTGGGATATATAGTATAGATGAGTAATCAGCTAGTCAGTGGACTAGTGGGACTAATTCCTGTTTTTTTCATGATTGTCTGGTTTTTTAATAAATTCTGATACAATAATATAATTTGCTTCCTGATTTCATGATCCATAATCCAGTCATCTTACTTCTGATGAAACTGTATTGTTTTATGGTCATTTACAACTCAAGAAAGATAAAGAATTATACATTTTCTCCTATTTCCTCCTGTGTCAGATGAAACCTTTTCAAAGCAACTCGGTAGGAACAGTCTGAAGTAGCAGTGCTTCATCAGAGCAGTTTATCACCTCAGTGTGGATGTAAAGCAGGATTTTCTCACTGTCCTGTCAGGACAGTAGATGGCACTGCAGAAAGTCAGGTGAATGGCTGGATCCTAAACATCTCTGCTCAGTACATGTTGCACACTTCATGAGGAGTACAGGCCATTGTTTACTGTCCTTTCTAGCGCACTGTAATAGTGAGTAAGGACACATTCGGGATTCAGCTTATGTCATGATGCATTTATGACTTGCTGACATTTCCGTAAAGATAAAATTACAATCGTTTGCTTTATGACCACACATGAACATGAACTTTGTACACTTTTACTCATACCATCGTTCCAGTGTCCTGTGCTTAAAGTCAGCATGTAGGTAGATGTACAAGGAAATATTTATACATTATCTATTAGTCAAAATATCAAAGAGCTAGGGTTGGCATCTTTCAATGAGGAAAAATTAGGTGCACCATCAGAACGTTTTTATAATATTGCTGTTATGATTTACAATTGCATTAATCTAACATTTATAATCATACAAGAGACCATTTGAGACCATTTGACATTGTATGGATTAATGGCTGACCTGATTTATAAAAAAAAAAAGAAAAGATTTTTAAGGCAAAACATTATTTAATTTATAATATTGGATAATCTGATATGGGTATTTAGACTTTGTAAATCATTATATTTATGAATTACAAAATAAAACTATAAAGAAATACAGAAACTTTATACCTTCCATCATGGTAATGACTCCAAGCACAAAAACTCAGTCCACTAAGGAAAGGCTTTAGATGATGATCAACATTTTTCCAATCAGAGATCTAAATCATAATAATGACTTGAAATAACGTGAAGATGGTTATGCACAGCTCTACAAAGTAATTGCCATCATAATTTGATAGAGTGGAATAAAATCACCAACTCAAGATTTTTTAGACTCTTACCCAAAAATACTGAGTACTGTGTTACAGGCAAAAAAGTGCTTTAACAAGGTATCAGTTACAAAGGATGCACACTTATCTTATGATGCTGCACTTGATTTATCGTGGTTTCATTATTTACATGACAAAAACCTGCAATTTTAACAGGACCATGTACAAGTTTTTATATCCACTGTATCTGACTGCATTGCCGTGTTAATAATGGTTTCTTTTTTAGATACTTCACTGGCTTTGTTTGCTTCCTGAGTGCTTATGTTTGCTTCTCTGCCCTTTGCATGCTTTCATGATTTCACAGTAAACCTCTCTGTATATGGATCCCAACTCTGCTTATGAGTCTAACATGAATAAAATCCTCATGCTGAATGTTGCACTTTTTTCTTTTCAGTCAGTTAGACATCATCAATGCATAACTACAATTGTGGTGAGAAGATATTATCACTCACTGATTCACAGGTCTGATGCTGTGCAAGTACTTTTTAAAATTCCTTTATTAAAAAAAAGATATTTTAAATAATAAAACCCCACCCATGAAGTTCGGAACAGAACTTTCTGTAATCGGATTGTCAGGTACCTCATCTTTTATCAAGGCAGGTCTCCTCTTGAAGTGAGATGGCATTTCCAGGATATATGAGGATTCGGCTTTATTTGTATTCCTCCATAAACGCTTTAGGTGAATGTTACAAGTGGCAGGAAAATGGTGGTGTCACCTCTCGTAGGTTAAACTACGCAGAGAGACAATTAATCTGGCATGTTTACTAATGCTTCAGATTAGTATTAAATATTAGCACCATATGGTACCTAAGGGGGCACGGTGGCTTAGTGGTTAGCACGTTCGCCTCACACCTCCAGGGCTGAGGGTTCGATTCCCGCCTCCGCCTTGTGTGTGTGGAGTTTGCATGTTCTCCCCGTGCCTCAGGGGTTTCCTCCAGGTACTCCGGTTTCCTCCCCCGGTCCAAAGACATGCATGGTAGGTTGATTGGCATCTCTGGAAAATTGTCCGTAGTGTGTGATTGTGTGAGTGAATGAGAGTGTGTGTGTGCCCTGTGATGTGTTGGCACTCCGTCCAGGGTGTATCCTGCCTTGATGCCCGATGACGCCTGAGATAGGCACAGGCTCCCCGTGACCCGAGGTAGTTCGGATAAGCGGTAGAAGTGATAAAGTGAAAGTGATAAAGTGAAAGAGAAAGTGTTTTTTTTGTTCTTATTTCAGTTACCTCCAGCATATTAAAGGCAAACGTCTCTTTGCCTGTTGTGCTGCAGAAATATGTCAGCGGCATGTGTGTACATGAGAGAATTTTTGACAAAGTCAAGTTTAAACTTGGTTAATAAATATTTCGAACGTGCTGGCAGGGTGGGTCATTAGCTGAGCAGACACGTCTGGCAGCTTTCTCTCTTCCCGCCAGACTTCACATCAGCAGCTGTCTGCCTTTCCTGATAGACTTTCTTTGACATTGTCAAAAGCAGAAGATAAAATATTGAGAATGGATTGCAAATTGCTAAACGGGTTTACGCATTGGGCCCATATTCTCTGGGAACACCTCTCACACTATCAGAACTAATAGCGCTGGGTTGCTGTCACATATCTCATGGTGCACTATGCTCAGTAGTGATAGCTGCTGGCTTTGTGAAGATTTATTGGTTTTGTTCTCAGGCCCAGTTTCACTGCTGTGTCCTTCTACCGAGGTGGAACCATCAGAGACTGACAAGCAGTGTTCAGTTATGTGCTACTGAATGGATTAGACATTCCAGGATTTTGTATTTATTTTTGTTTTTAAATTGTCCTTCACGGTTAATGGCTTCAGGGCTTCGATAACAAAGTCGATCTGTGGAAGAGACGCACTGCATCTAACAACCTTGGAGTGCAACACGGAAAGGCGGCGCACGCTTCCTCTTCCACATGAGAAAACTGACAAAGACCTACAATCAAGTGTACAGGCAGGTAATACAGGGCATCAGAACGCAGAGAAACACAGATTTAGGTCATTTCCACCTTTATGAATTTTACCTTTGGTTGATAGAGAAGGATGGTGTTCAGTGGATTGTTTAAAGGCACAATCCTGTAATGTAGCCTGGACTGTAGCGCACATGTGACAAGGAAGTTTATGTTATTTGGGCTTGAAGGATTCTACAGTCAATAACAGAGAAGCACTTATTGTATAGATTGGAAGAAAAAACTGTCCGCATTTCAAATCAAATCAAATCAAATTTTGAAAAACTAAGGAAGATTTTTTTTTTTTTTTTAATGAGACTTTCTATTTATTTATTTAGGTTTAGAAT
The DNA here is from genome assembly GCF_030014155.1 of Tachysurus vachellii. Classification (NCBI taxonomy): domain Eukaryota; kingdom Metazoa; phylum Chordata; class Actinopteri; order Siluriformes; family Bagridae; genus Tachysurus; species Tachysurus vachellii. The sequence continues at coordinate 9,449,263 of NC_083466.1, read as the reverse complement.
ATCACTTATTCATTTAATTCTCCGTTGCTACGGTAGCGTACAGCTTGCCTTGATGTTCATCTGTGAAACCTACATGGCATGCAGAAGCAGTGGTTCTCCAGCCAGAACTTCCATTAGCGGCTTCATAGTGCCAGTGAGAGCAAAGATCCAGCTTTCACGGACGACAAGAGTCATGCCGTGAAACCATCCATAACTCCCACAAGGCCTCAGCATTTCAGCAGAACCAACAATTCCACATTCATTCTAGATAGTTCTAATATTTCATCTAAAATAAATATGACAGAACCTTAGTGTATGTGGAGTTTCAGTAGCAGTCGTTTTGCTTCTCACTCTCATATCAACTACCAGTTCCTTTTCATTTCCTAAATCAGAGATGAACAAGACTGCTTAGGGTTTTATCGATTCTACTTAGTTCTGCTTTACTTCAGGGAACATTAATTACACTTTGGTTTTAAATTGAGAGAAGGAGAAGCTTTTATAAACCGAAGAGTTGGGTTTTTACACAGAGTAGGAATTGGATATTATAGCTGCTTTTTTTGAGTGTGACTGAATATATCTATATAAATTTAGTAAATCAATAGTTATATCAAACAATGCAGGTGTATATATATATATATATATAAAAACATTTAAGATTTTTTTTTTATAATAGTCTGATTCATTAGGGGGGTACGGTGGCTTAGTGGTTAGCACGTTCGCCTCACACCTCCAGGGTTGGGGGTTCGATTCCCGCCTCCGCCTTGTGTGTGTGGAGTTTGCATGTTCTCCCCGTGCCTCGGGGGTTTCCTCCGGGTACTCCGGTTTCCTCCCCCGGTCCAAAGACATGCATGGTAGGTTGATTGGTATCTCTGGAAAATTGTCCGTAGTGTGTGTGATTGCGTGAGTGAATGAGTGTGTGTGTGTGTGCCCTGCGATGGGTTGGCACTCCGTCCAGGGTGTATCCTGCCTTGATGCCCGATGACGCCTGAGATAGGCACAGGCTCCCCGTGACCCGAGGTAGTTCGGATAAGCGGTAGAAGATGAATGAATGATTCATTAGAGCTTTATTAAAAAAAGAAAAACCAAAGCAGCTCAATTAAACCCCATAGATGTTCTTCTTAATATAAAGTGGAACCTGAAAGTTTTATTACAGATGTATCCCTAGTATTCTAACAATTTAATGACATTTCCAATTGTGAGTGTGTGATTGTGTGAGTGTGTGTGTGAGAGAGTGTGAGTGTGTGTGTGAGTGTGAGAATGTGAGAGTGTGTGAGTGTGTAAGTGTGAGTGTAAGAGTGTGTGAGAATGTGAGTGTGTGTGTGTGTGTGTGTGTGTGTGTGTGAGAGAGAGTGTGTGTGTGAGTGTGAGAATGTGAGTGTAAGAGAATGTGTGTGTGAGTGTGTGAGTGTAAGAGTGTGTGCGTGTGTGAGTGTATGTGAGAATGTGAGAGTGTGTGAGTGTGTGTGAGTGTGTGTGAGTGTGTGTGAGTGTGTGTGTGTGTGTGTGTGTGTGTGTGTGTGTGATTGTTCCATGCTAGCCCCCTGGATGCCCCGAGTCTCCTGGGATAGACTCCAGGCTCCCCACCAAAAATTGCTACCAGTTGCAGGGTAAATCTTACATAAAACAGTTCAATTACTCATAGGTAATTATACAGAAACTAAGCAGGGCTGCATGAATAATACTGTCTGAACATATATAGATCTAAAGAATACTGGGTAATTACTAAGTTAGTAGTAATGAAATAATCGTTTGCTAGTTCATTGTAAACTCTGCAGGTATCGCATATCTCTTGGAGAACTAGCTTACAACTGATGAATGAATAATTACAGATCTTACTTAGCTTTTGAAGTTATTTAGAACTATCTGTTACGTATAGCAGGGAATGTGTGGTGCAGCACTTATGTATAAAAGATGTTAATAGCTATATAGTCACTGGTTCATTTGTAGAGTCGAATGCTAATGAGTGAGGTCACTTTATAACATGTTCATGAGCACTTTACACCATTAACCTTGCATTAACCGTATGCCTTCTAGGCAGCGGATGTAGTGAATAACAGAGATTGTACAGTCGAATGTAGTAATGGCCTGTTTGATGGACGCGTTTATGGTTGTTATAGTCGGGATTGTGTTACTCTCATTACTGTGTATTTGTTACATGAGCAGCTAAGCACTAAGTGCTACTATTGTTAAAGCAGTCAGATTACTGGATTACTGTCTTAGCGTCTCCACTAGAGACAGAGACGGGATAAAGAGATTAAGTTGCTTCTCCCTGGACTGTAGTGTCTCTGGTTGTTATTCGTCTAGTGACAGCTTCTTTGGATATTTGGTAAATCGTGATTGAAGCTCATGAATGAAGGCAGCATAAAAAACAGAGATGATATGGTAGTACAATAACTAGTTATGAACAAGTGGATTTAGAGGTTTACAATAGAGAGATAATGAAATGCTGAATATTGGCGTGGACGGCTGTAGATTTGTACGATTTTTCTCCACTCGAATCCTGAGTCGCTGGTTAAATGGTGCTGATAAGGTCTAATTTTGGGACAAGACCAAAATGGAAGCAGGAACCTGTTACGTCGTTATGGAAACCTCTAAACACAACAGCAGCGATGCAGAGGAGAAAAATGACTCTTGTTATGCTGCCGCTGCAGATGATGACGATGATGATAATGATGATGTGTATCTTGTCAATGATGATGATGATGATGATGATGATGTTATCTATCAGGAATTTGCGGAATTGGACTTCTTCCAGTTACCAGACTCCAAAAGCATCGTGTCAGACGATTCTTTCTATCCACCTGACAATTCAGTCACCTCTCAGAGATCCCCAACCCCTGAGGGTCCAGAGACGCTTACGTTTTTCATGGCATGCTCCAGCAACAATGCCATCATAGTCAAAATTATGATCAGGCAAGGAGTCAGTAAAGAAGAAGTTCGAGAAGTGGATAAAAACAACAGGGTAAGTTTTGACAGCAGTATAATTTAGCCTGCAAATATGTATGACCTCTACACCCTCTTCATTGGAACAGAGCTTTGCTTTTTGCTCTTAAGTTCTGAATAAAACAATTATATTCTTAAGGCAACTTGTGCACTCTGACCTAAGCCTGTAGATTTTCAAGGGAACACAAAAAGGGACTATTTTATACACACACACACACACACACACATTTTTTTCCCTATAGCTTCATTATTAGTTGCCTTAATGCCTTAATTAGTCGCTATAATGACAAAGTAATTCAGACATTAAGCTGCTAAACTCTCGTACTTCTTTGGAGCACTACCCTGGTTAACCTGCTTATTTTAACCCACCACTGTCTTCAATGTGTCATATTTAAAGGCACTGTCTCTACATCACAGTGCTCTGTCTCTACCACGACATAGATCTGAAAAAATTCGTGTTAGACAAACACCTGTTTTGTTTTTTTTTTGTTTTTTTTTGGGTAGTCTAAATGATTTTGAACATGCATGGCCATCAAGCATTCATTTAGACAGATTCCTCTGTAGTAATATGTAATTATGAGCTCTAGACTAGGCGGCTGCTGATTAAAAAAAAGAAGACAATCACACAATAATTAACTGTATAATATTCCAGGAGCTATTTACGGCACAGTGGGTGTCGACGGAGACTGAAGAATTGGTTCTGAACTGGGAACAGACCTGCTGTTACACCAAAGCACTGAGGATAGTGTGATTATGACGTTAGAGATGATAGGTGTGGGATAACTGCAGCATGTTTATGCAAAGGTTATTATCATATCAAAGAGTTCGGTACATCCGTCATTCTGGGAATGCTCTTTAGGGATGGGGTAAAACTCATGCAGAAGCTGCTGGGTAACTTTTGGAAGTTTCCAGTTGCTCTACACAATAAGCTGCATTAACAAGGAGTAACTTAGCTCAGGGGGGCACGGTGGCTTAGTGGTTAGCACGTTCGCCTCACACCTCACACCTTATCACCATATGTTAACCTTTCTGTTCGAGCACAGACGCCTTTACTCTCTCACTCACTCATTTTCTAACGCTCATCCGAACTACCTCGGGTTTGATGACGCCTATCTCAGGTGTCATCGGGCATCAAGGCAGGATACACGGAGTGCCAACCCATCGCAGGGCACACACACACACACTCTCATTCACTCACGCAATCACACACTATGGACAATTTTCCAGAGATGCCAATCAACCTACCATGCATGTCTTTGGACCGGGGGAGGAAACCGGAGTACCCGGAGGAAACCCCCGAGGCACGAGGGAGAACATGCAAACTCTACACACACAAGGTGGAGGTGGGAATCAAACCCCCAACCCTGGAGGTGTGAGGCGAACGTGCTAACCACTAAGCCACCGTTCACCCCCAGACACCTTTAATATCAACTTATTTACCCAACACTGTGCAGCACCTACAGTAGAAAAGACAAATGTCAGTTTCGCTTTACAACAACCGAGGATGATTTCCCTTCTTTTTTACTGTGAAAACAAAAATTCCATCAACTGCTTCTTTGTCTGGACGCGAGACCATATCATGCGTATCAATGACCTACTGCTTTGTGTCGGCAGACTCACAGAGACGCAGAGGCTGCTGGGGAAGGAATTACTCTCGCAGATTTCTGCCTCAGACGAGTGTCGTGTCTGTTGTTCTCCACTAAGAGCTCAAGCAGTTACACGCTGCATTATGTTGTGATTGCAATTCAAATTTACTCAGCTGTGTATGAGTTACTACAAAGAGATAAGAGCACACTTAACCTCATATGAAAACAAATGATTATCCTCTCATCAGAACAGGCCGCTGTAGCAATTTTATCAACTTATAATTCCTTTTCCGCCGATCATTTAACAAGAACAAAATAGTCCACATTTGGTATATACTGTATGTTACTGCACCATTTACATTTACCAGACACCCTTATCCAGAGTGACTTACAATTTATACAACTGAGGGTTAAAGGCCTTGCTCAGGGGCCCAGCAGTGGCAGCTTGGTGGACCTGGGTTTCAAACTCATGACCTTCCGATCAGTAGTCCAACACTTTACCCACCAAGCTACCACATCCCTGTGGTTCGTTCATCGTTCTGATCCTCAAGTTTCTTTACAATCATCTTAAGCGAGTCTGAATACTCTTATCTATGACATTATGTGCAACCATGTGCAATACTCTCCAATGTGTAAGAAAACTATGGACGATGCTCGATCTTGGTGCATAGATGGAGAAGTCTTTATTGCAATATTGCATTCTCAAAGCACGTAGAAGTACCTTGGGTTCAGCGGTGGTAGATTAAACTCCAAACAAACACTCAACCTTAAATGCTGCTTAATTCATGACTTTTAATGTTAATAAGGTTCCGCTCTCTATGTTAATGAGCACATGAAAATCCTTCTGTCTGTGATGGTTCTGATGGCCCACTGCTGTTCACATGCTATAATCCATCAGAGTCGTTCATAGGCGATAAACCACTATTGTGTGAAGCACTGGTCTGAAAACAGTTGTTAATTTTCCATCCTGAAACAACTGTATTGTACTGACATTTAAACAACTTGGGATGCGACTATTAAGCTATTAAACTATGACACCTTTGGTCTGCATCATCTTTACATTGCTCAAGTATATCACTATTTTACTTGATATATTAAAATTTTTTTTAATAAAAGTCTTCTAACTTGTGTGCGTTTAAATCCAAGACAGAAATGTGCAGTGCCTATTGGAGAGGAGTTTTAAAACACAAAGGTTTAATGGCTTTGTATGGTTCTGTTACATTAATATGAAAGATCATTTTGCATCCTTGACGTTTCCCTTTGGGTTTTTTGCTGTCTGATGAACTGTGGCTGTATATCATTAATAATAATTTTATTTTTTTTACATCTGACTTCCCACTGTTTCTGCCGTTCCTGTCATAAATAATGTTTTTGCCTAAAGCTAATATAAAAATATATATGTAAAATCCTACTTGTTTTTATTTTGCTTTGTTTTATATAACCCTGAACTCTCCAAAATTCTCCTACAGGACAAGCTAATGTCTGCTTATATTATCTTTTTATTTTACTATATAGTAATAATGTAAAGATTATACACGAATAGTCTCATTTATTATTATTCAGAAGTTATCCATTACATCTATGGTATTTTGCAGATACCCATATCAAGAATGAATAATATTTACGTCATTTATTCAACTGAGCAGTTAAATGATGGCTCAGGGTTGATGGTTAAGGGCAAGCAGTGGCTGTTTTGCATTACTGAGATTTGAACTCACTACCTTCTGATCAGTAGTCTAACATCTGGATGATCGGGATATCAGGTAACTGGGTGTAGATGAGTTTCAATCTTACCATTTACATTTACATCATTTGGCAGACGCCCTTATCCAGAGTGACTTACGTTACCTCATTTTTTTTATACAGCTGAGCAATTGAGGGTTAAGGGTCTTGCTCAGGGGCCCAACAGTGGCAGCTAGGTGGACCTGGGATCGAACTCACAACCTTCTGATTGGTAGCCCAACACCTTAACCACTAGGCTACCACGTGCCAAATAAATAATTTAAATGAATTGCTCCAAAATAGGGCACGGTGGCTTAGTGGTTAGCACGTTCGCCTCACACCTCCAGGGTTGGGGTTCGATTCCCGCCTCCGCCTTGTGTGTGTGGAGTTTGCATGTTCTCCCCGTGCCTCGGGGGTTTCCTCCGGGTACTCCGGTTTCCTCCCCCGGTCCAAAGACATGCAAGGTGTATCCTACCTTGATGCCCGATGACGCCTGAGATAGGCACAGGCTCCCCGTGACCCGAGGTAGTTCGGATAAGCGGTAGAAAATGAGTGAGTGCACCAAAATAGACTAAACACAAGACTAAAGACTACGTATCGCTCTAATGATGATCTGTTTATTACCTGCAGTACTTCCTCTACATTACTCATAAACAGATCATCATTGGAGTGATACATAGTCTTTAGTCTTGTGTTTAGTCTATTTTGGAGCAATTCATTTAAATGATTTATTTGTACAGCATGTTTAGTAATTTACATTGTCAACAGCAGCTTTACAGGAATAGAAACATTCAGAAGAAAAATAAGTTTCAAATTTAAATTTATATTTGCCTACATGCCATTTGTGCACGTTCACAAAGAATTTGCCCAAATAAGTAAGCCTTTAAAAACTAAAACTTCGCCAAGCTTAGCTGAATGAGCCCCGAACCCACACAGCCCACTAACATCACAATCTCTTGACCAACTTCTCACTTTTTTCACAATCCCTGTCATTATAAACCTTGTAGGCTGAGTGTCTAAGGTCAGGGTTAGGCAACTCACTGCGCGGCTCGCGAGCCTCCTGCGGCTCGCCAAGCTTTAATATGCGGCTCGCATGGCAGTAAATAATACGATGATATGATCATGTGGTTAAAATGTATTTTTCATTTAAATAACATTAAAAACAATAAGGGAAGCATAGAGCAACGAATGTGCTCTATTACAAATAATAATATATATGTATATATATTATTTGACCCGTCACTGTCTCACTGCGTTCTGCGCAATAGCCAGTTTTTGGCGGCCTGCCAGAAGTTAGTTTGTGTTTCATGCTAGTTAACAACTTGTGTTTACTGAACACACGGACTAAAAAATGGATCGATTTCTTATCAAACAATCCCGCGCACAAAATGAACAGCAACAAAGCAATGTGACAGTGACAAAAGAGGTAACTGATGGGGAGCATGCATCATCCGCAACTCGAGTAATTATTGTATTGCAATATTGTACACTGACTTTGTCCTATCAGTGTGGCTCACATGAAAAAAATATTGAAGACTACTGGTCTAAGGTCATGGTTTAGGGTTTGCAGCCTTTGTCTTGCAGCTTTCACAGTGCATTGTCTGTAATTCTCAGACAGGTCTGATTGTGGCGTGTTATCAAGGTTATGTGGACGTCGTCATCGCTCTCTCGCAGTGTCCATACGTGGATGTGAACTGGCAAGACAATGAGGGCAACACAGCTCTCATGACAGCTGCACAAGCAGGTAGAACAGTTAAAACCTTTTTTATTTAAAAAAATAAACGAATCTAATATATATATATATATTTTTTTTTTATAAAAAACACATATTTGATATGTTTTTATTCCGTTCCTTAAAGATGTGGGCAGGTGCACTATGATCAAGCTCTAATACACTGTGTTCAGGTCTAATAAATTGTTGCTGCATATTTGACAGTCTACTTTTTTGTAAATTTAGGTCACATTATGATCACCAACTTTTTACTGAACTACTACACCGGGGTGGATATTGAACTCAGAAACTGTCACGGCTTCACTGCTGTTATGAAAGCAGCCGTGCAGGGCCGTGCCAACTGCGTCCGAGCCCTTATGATGTCAGGTATTGTACCTCGGTATTCTCACTTAGCCAGCAAATATTACTGTATTAATCTGTATATTCAGATTAATCATCAGACCCTATGACAATCATGAGGTGCAAGATGAAGAACCCTTTATAATTTTATGCATAACTGATATTTAATCAAGTGGGTTAAAGAGTGTTTTCATGTCTTTTTTATTTCACCCTGTTTTTCTCAATAATCTATTTTGTCAAGTCTATTACCCAAGCACTTTGTCACCATCATTAACTAAGCTGTGATTATAAGGAGAGATCATCTTTGGCATTGTGTTACCTCTGACTCGCTGGCTCTCTCCTGCAGGTGCGGGTCTCGACGTGAGGGACTACGGGCGTAAGCTGACGGCGCTCGAGTGGGCACTTTTCACAGGCCGCTATGAGACAGCGTGGATGATGCAGAGGCTTATGGCCCGGCCGTGTGCCGAGCAGTTCTGCGATTCATTCCGCATGGAGTGGCCCATGTTGTCTCAACTGGTGCGCCAGGCACAGGAGCCCCGACCGTGCTGGAGGAAGGTGTCGGAGGGCATGTGTGGCAACTTTAACCTTGGAATTAGGTCGGAGCCTCTGGAGGAGGGGGCGCTAGACTACATGGTACGTCTGACTACAGCGCTGGCAAGTCCACTTGTGGCAACTGCCTGCAGCACAGTATGCCCAGGGAGCCCACCATGTGTAGGCAAACATCGACCAGCTGTCCCAGATATCCTGCGGGACAATGAAAAGCGGGCAGAAGATCTTAAATGCCCAGAGAACTATACGCGTCTCTTCCAAAACGGTCGAATGCTGCTGGGTTTCAAGGAACAGGAACAGTGTGCCAACCTGCAAGTGCCAACGCTGCCAGATGTGGTGTTGGCATCCAGCATGACACTGCGCAGAAACAGCCTGCTGCCGCTGTACAAGATACGCAGGAGGAGCGTGTCACCCGGTCTGGTGGTGCCCAAAGTACGCCTGTGCAAGGCTCCACCACCGACCTACACACCTGAGAGGAACCGGTGCAGGAGCAAGAATTCACAGTACCTGCAGGTTCCTAAGTGGAAATACAAAGCATTGAAGGAGGAGACGGAGCAGGGAAAGCAAAACAAAAAACTGGGACCTCCTATCGTGAAGAAGAGATGATACAAACATAGTCATTGCATGTGCTCTGTAATGTCTTCCTCTGTCCCATGGACTATATCATCTTCCCCAAGAGAAGCTGACTGCTGTAAACATTAAGATATAATATATAGCAGAAATTTCACTCTGGACTTTTTTGGTGGATCTTCAAATTGACATGATATCTTACAGCTAGTATATTCATTAAATTATTTTTATTCCAAGTGACAATCACTTTAGAGGAAAATGTTTGAATTTATTTATTTATTTATTTTTTACATGAACAGCTTTTTCTTCTCTCAATGTAAATAAACAGCTAGTGTTAAAATACGTCGCATTATTAAACTGGTGCATATATCATTCTAATTAAATGTATAAGATCTGTAATGAATGTTATGTCAGTTCTTCATTTCTAAGGTCTCAAATGTCCACCTATAGCACATGAATACAGCTTATGGTGTGCAGTGTGTCCAGTAGGGGGTGGTATTGTACCTAGGCATCACTACAGCCGTGGCACACAGCATCACAGCGTTTAACCCAGGAATATTCTCAGCTTTATTCTCCCAGTGGGAGGCCCTGTAATTATATCTTAATTCTTCTCTCTGATATGTTCTTATCACACTGAAATTAACAACAAAGATGAATATCTAGGCAATTAGAAAGGCCAATAATCATGCCTAATTCCTAATTTACTTCATCAGCGAATTGTTCTGAACCCTGATTCGGTTTAAGTAAAGAGTACAGTGTGCAAAATAAGACTGAGGACGTCTCTAAATATGATTGTTAAGGATAAACAAATGATAAAGTTAAATAAATATCAGAATGTCAGTTATCTGCACATTTATAGACAGCTAACTGTCCTAACCTGTTTTAATAAGCTCCACTTTTCTGTTAGGCTTTTCCACTAGATGTTGCAAGTGTGACTGTGGCGATTTGTGATCATTTAGTCACAAGAGCTTTAGTGAGATCAGACACTGATGTTAGGTGAGGAGGTCTGGGGTTCAGCCAGTGTTCTAGTTCATCCCAAATGTGTTTATTGGGGTTGAGTCAGAGTTCTTCCTTATAAACCTTGACAAACCACGTCTTCATGGAGCTCTTTGTGCACAGGTGCATTGTCATGCTGGACCAGGTTTGTGTCTCAGTTCCAGTGAAAGGAAACTGTAAACTTTCAGGCAACAGATTTAGAAAGAAGCACATAGGGGTAAGATGATCAGGTGTCCACATATGTAGCGTAGCATGGTGTACACACCATGATTAAAGTCTTATCCGAAACCTACTGCGAGCTCCACTGGTGTCTAATTTTCAGCAGAACAACCTTTTACTAATCACTGTGACTAATAACAATCAATCGGTCAAAATGTTCATTTTCATTACTACAAATATAGTACAGGTCCATTTTTGGATGAATCATACCAAGCACAATTCTCTTAGTAATAATGATTCACACAAAATGATTTGATAGTCAGTTTATATCTTATAGCAGTTGCAATCTGGCAATAAAAAGGTTCACAATTCTCTCAAACACTTTGTCTAGCAACAGAAAAATGTACTTACATTTCCAATACAAGTCTTCAGACATGTCTACTTTTTCCACAAACATTTTGTGAATGTTTTTTTTTTTCTTTCCCCGACGTTTACTATTGATAGTGCTGAAAGATATGTGAGACAAATTCAGGAGATTATCATTTGGTTCCTTGCCTCTGACAGTTATCTCTAAGCTCAAAATCATATGGAGGGAAGACCAGGGCTTACCGCCACACTTCAGAACCCGTTCCTCAACTACTTCAGGTTAAAGAACAGCTTGATCAGAGGCCATGGCTGCTGCTCTCAGTGTCTTTCAGTCTGCTTACAAAGGGAAATGATTTTTCCTCAAGCCATTACAGAACCAATACAAGATATCCTGAGATAAAAAGGAAAAGAGTGGGCAACTGTGACTGGAAAAAACCCCCAAAAAACTCATTCTAGGAGAACTTCTAGACTAGCAGCAATTTTTTTTCGCAGTGTTGCATTTTTGATTTCATAGAAACATGAAGACGGCGTTGTGAGGTGGCTTCTACAGTATTTCACTCTGGGGAGGAGACACATTCAAAAACAGCTTTAATATTTGGAAAGAGAGTGACATCAAACAGCAAACGAGTTATCTAAGAACTCAAAACAAAGAGGACGTGTGTGTGTGTGTTTTAGCACCGTTTCTGTGTTAGAAACCTGGCCTCATCATTGCTCTGGGTGTCTGGAGCCCTGGTCTCACCTGCTTCACACAGCAACAACATGACAACAGGAGGGCAACAGCTTGGAGGAAATTTAAGACCAGAAGTAACGTGAACAAAATCCTACATGTATTTTTTTTTTTCCTTTGCAAAGTCGCTGCATTAGGTGACATCCACATCGGCACATAAAAAGTATATATTTATATATATATATATTTGTATTTATATAATATATAATTCATAATCTATTGACAGATTAGTCTACGATGAACTTAAAAACCACTCGTTTCTGGAAATAAAAAAAAAAAAGCTGCTTTGCTCAGTCATCTATTTTACAACACAGCATAAATGAATTATACATCTTAGGAGGGACATTAGCGATGAAACACAGTGTCCCTCCCATTGTTATCCAAGTCTTGTCGCAGTGTGTGGCTATCCCATTGCAATCCAATTGGAAAAAAAAAAAAAGAAATGTAAAAATAATAATAATAAAAAAAATACATATTGTATTGTTAGAATCAGGTGATGATGGTGTCAGAAGTAAACATCAATGTCAGCACTGTGGTGATCCTCTAGTTCAGGGATAACCACATTTGGCACAATTTACAACATAAAAAAAAAAAAAAAACATAAAAAACCCCAACACAGTCACTGGAAGCATAGTGGAACCTGTTATTGTAACCTGTCACTAAATCTTTACAGAACAAAAAACATCTGAGCAAAATAAAGCCAAAAATGTTAATCGGTAAACTGTTGCCAGGCAGTGTAGCACCCCGTGTGTGGAATGATGATGCGTTTGATATCACTGTATCATTCTTCTCAAAAAAAAAAAAAAAAATTAAACAACGCTTTTAAATCAAAACCAAATTTTTGTGGTGCCAAAAAAGACCTTACCTACAGAAGTGAATGCACGAGTAGCCTTTCATTTGTATGCCAAAAAAAATGATATTATGAGCCACAGGAGAGGACATTTCAGTTTTTTTTCTGTAATATACACAATGTAACTTGTATCTACATCTGCAATATACAACAAATACTTTACACTAGAATTAAGAAGTTAAAAAGAGGACATACAAAATAAAGAGAATGAAAAAAAAAAAAAAAGATAAAAATCTCCTTGTGAAGAAAGCACTCCATAAAAAGCAGGTCAAACGCAAAGAGATGTCCTAAAAATGTGTCTGATCTATTTCCTCAGCTTGTGTTGACGTATGACATGTTCTTGTGCTTCGTGTCCCCATCTCCTCTAGATCGCACTTACAGTTCTCCATCGCTGCCTCCCCAAATTCCTCTGCTTTGTGGACCATCTTTGCACTTCATATTTCCTTTTTTTTTCAATAAACATGTTTGTTCCTTTTGCATTCTTTCTCCAGAACATCATCAGGTTCGTTTGCTCGGTGAGAATGTCTCCAATGACCGCTGTAACTCATTAGCTCATTAGGTGCCTTCCATTTAAACTGAAGGTGTGTGTCGGTGTGTGATTGTGTGTGTGAGTTTGTGTATCCGGTAGTGTTCATGCACATGCGGGCTGGTTTCTGTCTGCGTGTCTTCACCTCGACTCTCAGCCCTGCCCGCTGCCTCTTACACCCAGGAGTCGGGTGAGGCAGGATAATGACTCGTCTCGTAGTTGAGTTCACTGTAGGGCCGAGAGGCCGAGTAGAAGTCCACGTAATTGCCAGTGGACTTTAGGCCGAGGTGCAGAGTGCCGTCTGCGGTGGCCGGGGGGCGTTGGTGAGCTTGGTCCTCGTAATAATTCTCCTCGAAATTAGCTCCTGGTGGAGTCTGGAAGGGAGGGTAGGCCTCTGATGGATTACCTTGAGCAGACACCTGAGAGCAACGAGACAAAAATGAACAACATTTCATTTATTCTCCTATTCTCAGGACTGGGCAGGATTTCTGATGCATAGTCTCCTTGGAAAATAAATAGAAAATGCTTCATTGTTTTGTAATCTGTATTTGGATCCACTAGTTTGCTTTCAACCCCAACCAGTTTCACAGCCTCTGCTGATGATTAGCATCCTCATAACATGCTACCACCATCATGCTTCATCTATATCTAATTTAGCAGTAAGGCTTAAGTGCTTAAGTTATTTTTTGCTGGTTAAATATGTAGATTTTGTGTAGATTCATGACATGTAACGCCAATTAAGTTTATTTCATTTCTGGCTTGTAACAATACTAACTTTAGAAAGCTTCAAGGGGTGTCAACACTTCTGAAAGGCACTGTACTGTTATTATAAGCCAGAATTCTACTTTATTCTTGTCAACAAATGTAGCAGACTAAATATATGGTGTTCCTTTTATTCTCAGAACTTGTAAGGTTGTGTTTAATACTTTAAAACCTTTTAACAGTTAACATTTGCTGTATTTGGACCTATTTTTGCCCGTCCTTGTCTAGAGAGCACTTATAACTTCTTGCTCATTCAAACCTGCAACATTGAGTTGCAAAAGATTGTAGAAATATTTCAGCTGGCAAAAACTGCTTACCTGGTTATGTTTGAGGTCGTCACTGGGAGACACGTAAGCACCCCGGAACAGTGTGGCAGTTCCACTGGAGATTTGTGCTGCACACAGAACAGGTTCATGAATGTATACAAAGTGTCTGCATAAGCAGCCGGTGATGTGACTGTGGAGGAGTCAGACTCATTGTATCTATAATCAGGTAAACAGTCTGAACAAACAAACACCTGCATGTGTAATGAACACACACCACAAAGAGCGTTTACTGCACACAGCTGCTAAGATGAATGTGAATATGGCTCTCTGATGACAGCAGCAAGGACAGTGTCTCTGCACCTGCCCAATGTTCTAGCGTGTACAGTTTAGCTCGGAGGTTTAAAGTTCCTGTGATCTGAGCAACGAAAAAGGACAAGCGCGTATTGCTCATGCCTTACCAGCCATAGTGTCCTTCCTGGAGGTGTGCTCGCCCTTGTTGCCATGGTACCCGGGATTAGTTCCAGTCAACTCGTAGTCTGTCTTCCTCTCCTTCAAACTCATCATCTCTCGTGGAGAGGTGGGGGCACTCGCTGGAAACAAGCAGAGAAACAAACAAACAAACAAAAAAACACATCACAATATGCATGTGAAGAAAACAAACATGCTGGGAAAAAAAAAAAGCACAACTGGATACAGATATACGGCACTAATACGGAACAAATAACTGTAAAGGCTGGAAGTATACATGCTTTTAGAGACATATGCTATTCGTATCCTGCGGTCATTCAGAGCGTCGCTTTTGCACATCCTCGGAAATGAAGGTGAAGCGTTGTGAAATACCATGTAAACAATGGAGTACGTGGTATATTTATATATAATATTTCACCACGCACATGCGACATTGTGTCTGGCACTGACCAAACAATCTAGCTCTGTGTCACAAATGGGATATTTTGTACTGTCTATTTTGTACTGGCCTTCCTATTGTGCTTATGGTTTGAAATTCATATAGACTTTAACTTTCTTGAAAGGTCTCTTTTGCATTCCAGTCCTCTGAATGTTCTATCTTATTCAATATAATCTAAAATATAAATAGAATTTTGAATGTCAGGTCAGAGCTTTCTAACAAACATGAAAGCGGTGGAAAGATCTAAAGAGTCGTCAGTGTGTTTACATCGGTATACATTTTATAGTTTGTCTTGAATGAACTTTGTCTTTAGATGAACAGGGATGTGAATGTCACCATAAATCCTTCAGATGATGCCCTCCATGTGAGCGTATGAACAATGCAGCTCTTGGTACCGCTGCTTTTGCGGGCCATAAACATCACTGTAAAGAGCAGCCAGATGATGTTTAAAGAGTGAACAGAATACACTATTTACTTTCAGGAGTTTCTATATTGGATCAGCCACTTAATAGTTGTTTTTGTTAAGTCTTTTCCCTGACTCCTGCTATTCAGCATCTGTTGCACCTTTTTGGCTAAATTCGAGGAAATAAACATTGCAGGTAAGTAACAGTGACAAAGTCTGCTTGAAAATCCAATTACTCGAAGGTAAACAAAGACTAAGTGACAACTGCACACCTCCATCTGTATGGACGGGTCACAGAGTAATAAAGAAACCCAATCAGCAACACAACAGTGTTAGATAATGCGACAGATATAATATAAGATCACCAACACACCCAACTAATCACTGCTGATATAGTAAGAAAATCCTCTATGTTACAATCTGAATAGTCATATTCTGAGTTTGTTTTCCCTTTATAGTTGATCTATAGTTCCGCGTCATCGAGGGATCTGGATGAAATACCTACAAAGCTACACTATATATCCAATATTATGTGTGTTTGTGGACATGTGACTATCAAATCCACATGTATTTTATTGCACATCTCTTTACTTATTTAGTCTTCTTTGCTGTTAGATTTAGTTAGATTTACTTCTTTGCTGTTAGATTTAGATTTACTTCTTTGCTGTTAGATTCCACTCTTCTAGGAAGACCTTCCACTACAGTAGATTTTGTGGGGATTAGTGATCATTCAGCCACAAGAGCATTAGTGAGATCAGACACTGATGAAAGGTGAGGAAGTCTGGGGGTTAGTCAGTGTTTCAGTTCATCCCAAAGGTGTTCAGTGGATCTGTAGTCAAGGGATTTGTGCAGGACACTCGAGTTCTTCCACTCTAACCTTCACAAGACGTGTTCCTACAGCTTTATTTGTGTACTGATGTATGTTCATGCTGGAACATTTTTTGGGTCTCTTAGTTCCGGAGAAGTGAAACTATAACACTACAGCATACAAAGACATTCTAGACAATTGTGCGCTCCCATCAGTTTAGGGAAAACATATGGGCATCATGGTCAGATGTGACCATCCCACGCAACACTTGGTCGTATAATGCATAAATCAACTAGATATAATCCGCATCATCACATTAAGTATGAATTATAATTTTTTCCAACTGTATTTCCTCAGGAGGAATGTTGGAGGCTCCTTTTCTGATCCACATCCAGTCAAAAGAATAAATTCTCAGATGATTTCCATGAAGTAGTAACACAATTTGGCAAGATGTTTCATCCCTTAGTGTCCTTGTTACGCTGATTCATCATCTAACAGTGGATTTTGTTTCAAGGGGTAGTATAGTATAGTAGATAGTGTATCAGTGACCTCTAGTGACCTCTAGCATGACTGAAGCATGTGTAACATTAGAGCAAACTGAAAAGTCCCTTTTCAGAAGTTATGATTCACTTTACATGAATGACAATGGACTTGATTAGCTCAATTGCAGCTATTAAAAGAAAGAGTGATTAGAAGAAACGTGTGCCTTTTGCCACCTCGAGCCTCTTTCACACTTTGGAAAAGGCAGTCTTCCCTAGACACTCTGATAGCTTACATATAAGACCCGATCGTACCGTGTAAAGTAGTGTAACGAGACGTTATCATCAGCCACCTGTTTATGTAAAAAGCCTCAGTGGCAGATAATTAAATTAAGGTTTAGTTCACAGGAGAAACCTTTGTCACAGTTGTATGAAGGACATAAGTACAACCTCTGACACAGCTCTCAGGACTAGGTAGCTGCTACAATAGAAATAGGTGAAACTGTACAGCATCTACAGTACACACAGTTACATTACTTCCCTGACATCCACCTTCTTTAACTTTAAAGCAGATATTCCTACACTGGTTTTTCCTCAAATGTGGACAAGCAAATAAAAAAAGAACAGTCAAATATGACTTAATAATATGCAGTTGCTCTGTTTTTTATGGAATTGACACTAAACTCATCCAGAAGCTAAGGAGCATCTTTTGTGTATTGTCTCTTATTCCCATTTGGTCTGACTGCTGTTTTAGCTGAGAAAGTAGAAACATAGTTTTCTGCCATATTGCTGTAGCTTAGGGTCAAAAATAAAAAATGGTCATTCATTCATTCATTTTCTACCGCTTATCCGAACTACCTCGGGTCACGGGGAGCCTGTGCCTCATCTCAGGCGTCATTGGGCATCAAGGCAGGATACACCCTGGACGGAGTGCCAACCCATTGCAGGGCACACACACTCTCATTCACTCACGCAATCACACACTACAGACAATTTTTCCAGAGATGACAATCAACCTACCATGCATGTCTTTGGACCGGGGAAGGAAACCGGAGTACCCGGAGGAAACCCCCGAGGCACGGGGAGAACATGCAAACTCCACACACACAAGGTGGAGGCAGGAATCGAACCCCCAACCCTGGAGGTGTGAGGCGAACGTGCTAACCACTAAGCCACCATGCCCCCCCTAAAAAAATGGTCATTCATGCATTCATTCATTCATCTTCTACCGCTTATCCGAACTACCTCGGGTCACGGGGAGCCTGTGCCTCATCTCAGGCGTCATCGGGCATCAAGGCAGAATACACCCTGGACGGAGTGCCAACCCATCGCAGGGCACACACACACACACTCATTCACTCACGCAATCACACACTAGGGACAATTTTCCAGAGATGCCAATCAACCTACCATGCATGTCTTTGGACCGGGGAAGGAAACCGGAGTACCCGGAGGAAACCCCCGAGGCACGGGGAGAACATGCAAACTCCACACACACAAGGTGGAGGCAGGAATCGAACCCCCAACCCTGGAGGTGTGAGGCGAACGTGCTAACCACTAAGCCACCATGCCCCCCCTAAAAAAATGGTCAAATACTTCTAATTAATATGGTCACATCACGGAGCTCTAGTGTCCCCTGAGGTATGCTTAATTTACAAAGTCAATAAAAGTGACATAAGACATTGTTCTTAAGACATGTGAAATTGCATGATTTGACTTAAACAAGCAGGATAAAATTCTGTTTGTAACTCATAAGAACATATACACCTGATTTCTCTAGTGCTTCCATGCAAATGCATTGATTATCAAATCATCTTATTGCAGACTGCAGCTTAAGCAACACTGAAACCCACAGCTCATATGTTATCCCAAGACTGCTGAGATTAAATACAGCTCTGTTCAGTCATCTATTCATCATGGCTACACATGTTATTCTTTTTAAAGACTGCAGTATCTAGCTCAGAATCATGCTGGGGAAAATATAGAGTAATTACATTAGGGCTGAGGTGGTCTATAGGCTCTCTACATATTTACACTGTGTCTGAGGCTTATTTTTTTTTCTTCATCTAGTTATTTCGTTGCTAGAGGAAGCAATATAAAAACATATTTTCGGAAATTAGTTCCAAGAGGGAAAAAAAAAGATTTAAATACACATACCAATTTGGAAGTGAATTTATCAGCATACAGTATGTACTAAAGGTATAAGAATGTTTCTTGACTAGAACTCTGGCAGTGTTTGCCAGCTCCATTTATATATGTCAATAAAATGGGCCTAGTGTGAAGAATATGGAAGTCAAAATCAATTTCTAGGTGAATAATGACCGTTCTAAAATTTGCCTAGAATGCATAAATCAAAGTTGCTTCAAGAACTTGAATACTTAATATGAAGTAACCCAATGTTTACGGCAATATCTGTCTATTTCCGCAGTTACGTTAGTAATTCCTCCTGCAAGGCATCTTCTTCTAAATGTAAAACGTGTATGTAAATGAATACATGTTCGAGATACTGTATTGCTACAGTAAGCGTGAATTCTCTTCTGTATTCATTACCTTGTTTGCATTTTTTTTTACTGTAGAAGACGGTTTACGCGTTCGTGTTCATGGTGGTGTTTTGAATGAAGTGCCATCGAAGTCCACTCACCTGACCGGTTATTGGGCGAGGTCCGCACTGGAGAGATGGAGGGAGTGCGAGAGGAAGAATAAGGTCTCTGTCTGTCTCTCTCTATTGTAGAGGAGGAGCCCACAAAGTGGTATTGAGAATAACCATCCTGCAAATAATGCAAATCAATCAATGTGGCAGCTAGGGAGCTTCTATTAACTACCTCGAAACACTGGAACGACTCTGAAAAACTCTGTAAACCAATTTCCTTGGAGCCCTGGTCAGGTCTCTTTATCATCCTATAAAGTGGTCACTGGATTCCCCCATTCAGAAAAGCCGTATGCTGCATCTTTTTTTTTTTTTTAGACTTTAAACCTATTGGCCATTGTTTCTCCTGAAAACCCTCCTGTGCTCTGTGTTGTTACTTCATCCTACAGCACACACTATATCGTCTATATTATATCCATGTTCAGCACTATAGCACTTATCTTAATACTGCCTTGTTTCTTCATGGATAAAGATATTTAAAGCAAATCTACTGTATGTGTGTGTACAAAAAAAGATAATAAAAAGCACACGACTTGGACTGTTTTCACTGCTAGAACTACACATATCTAACAGGGTTTTAATAGGGTCTTAACAGAGATTCATAGAGCCTGACCTATTTAGTACTAGCATTATGAAACAGTACTTCCTTTAACTTGCTCCTGGATAGTGGGTCTGCTAAATAAATGCTGTAAATGTAACGGTCGAATCGAATGATGTAGCAGAGGTTATATGAGTATAAATTCACTACCTTTTTGTACAGGCTGCGCAGATCCCGGTACTGCCACATGCTGTTCAGAACTTGAGATGCGGCTTTTACCACTTTAGGTGAGTGTCTACGGGGGAATATTCAGGTGAAAATGGTTAAAACGTGAACACTGAGAGAGAAATTTAAACAACATAAGTTTCCCTAAATTTTCCTGCATAATAGTCAATGAGTAAAAATGGTAGGTAATGGATGTATGTATGGAAGTGTGCCAGGATTGTGTGACTGGATCTGGATTAGTTCTAGAAAACCTGAGATCACGTTAGCTTTAATTACTTGATGGAAATATTTAAAAAGCCTGTCAGAAAGACCTACCGGTTTAGCCTTACAGATCAGTGGAGAACACACTTGAAGGGAACACCCACAGTTCACCGCAAAACTGACAAAGATGAATGAAAAATGACTTCAAACCTGTCTTTATTTGGACATGTGCCCAAGGCCAGTAAAAAGTAATTTTCTTTCCCACAGAAAAAAGAAATCTATTGGAATTCTTAAAGCAAATGAAGGAACAGCACACTCTCAATGGTCTCGCATGTTAACATCTCTGCCAGAGGGGAACGAATTACCAGGCACTTCTCCATTATGATTTGAGCTGGAGATAAGACAGCACCTTGCAATGAGAAAAGCACCGTGGGCAAGTTTCAGACTCGAGAACACATTAATTCCATAGCTAGCATTAAAGTAATATTTTATTTAAAAGCCCTTTTAGAAAAACACTCATAACAAATAAGCTGCTCGAGCATTCTATATAGATCTGTATGATGATAACCAGAATAAACGGCTTTGCAACATTTAAATGGCTCTGTAAGCCTGTAAGAGTCTCCATCAACCTTTGTAAATGCATGTCGAATGTGACTGCACATGTGTGTTGTGTGTTTTATAATCGTTCTGCGTTAAGTTGTCTAAGGCAGTTCAGCTACATACTTATCTCCTTTGCTGCGTGCGATGCCGATAAGCTTCTCGATGCCTCCAGCGTCACGTAAGGCCTTGGCATTTTCCATGTTCTTGGTAATGACCTCGTGAAGAGCGCAGCAGATGGCTGTGATGGTGTCGTCGGACATGCTCTTTCCCACGCTGCCGCCACTGCTGTTATTGTTGCCTCCTGGCAGGCGGTGGACCAGGTCTCTCATGGCGTACTTGCCTTCAAGCAGAAGAGCAAAGGAACCAGAGAGAGTGAGAGAGAGAGAGAGAGTGAGAGAGAGTGAGTGAGAGAGAGAGAGTGAGAGAAAGAGTAGAGCTTTGGTTTACAGGCAGATGGAACAGGGACTGTCTGAGGGGGTGGGAGTGTAAAATCTGTGTTGTACTCAAACACATTTCTGCAATTCAGGCTCGAATAGATGGACACTTCCACTCTGCAGACACTCAACAACCAGTAATGCGAGTAACAATGTTATCATTATGTTAGATGTTGGAAGTCAGCAATTAGCTTCCTATATGCACAGAGTTGCTTCTTCTTATTTCTGCGTACTAAGTAACGGATGGAATACTTCAGGAGAGATTTCTTCACTTCAGCATGCTTTCAAAAGGTTTCTCAGAATTCTTGCTCTTCATTTCTCACACATGCCTCTGCCTTAGACTGAGAACAGACTGACTGGTTACCATGGAGACTCCAAGGCGCACCTCAGCACCCAGACCGTTGCAAAGATCGATAATTGTCTGTTGCTGCAACATTTTCTAACAATAACGTGACGCCTCTTATGTTAGTGTTCATTTATTAAATAACCAAGATTGCGCGTTGGATTTATTAAATAACCCCCCCAACACACACACACACACACACACACACACACAGGCATACACAAACAGATATTACAATCCCCAGAGCAAAAGTAATTAGAGAACACAATGAATGTTATACAAAGAACTGTTATTGTATGGTGTACAATTCACTCGTAACAATCAACTACAAAATGTTAGCTTCAACGCATGCAGTGTTCGTATCACCAAACATACCTATGAGCTCTTTGTTCCTCACATCCAAAGCCATGTTCCTGAGTGCCGTGGCCACGGCACACACTACACGGTCGTTATCGATTCTTAGCAGCTCCACCAGGATAGGAAGTCCCTTCTCTTTTCTTACAGCGGCCCGGATATACACTGACCACTACCAAACACGCAGAGGGGGGGGAATAAAGCTTTTTACAAGGTAGCAGGTCATGTTAAATATTTTTGGAAACTGTTCCCCTCAGAAATGTGCTTTCATTTCTGAACTTGTTATTGTGTACCTACACTCACTGTCCACTTTATTAGCAACACCTATACACCTGCACATTCATGTATTTATCCAGCCAGCCAATCATGTGGCTGCAGTGTAATGTATAAAATCAGGCACATGTAGGACAAGCGCTTCACATCAAACATGATAAAGAATAGTAATCTCAGTAGAATGTTTTTCTGGTGCCAGATGGGCCGGTTTGAGCGTTTCAGAAACTGCTGATCTCCTGGGATTTCACACGCAGTAGTCTCTAGAGTTCACACAGAATATTGTGAAAAACAAAAAAAAACATACAGTGAGCGGCAGTTCTGCAGGCGGAAACAGCTTGTCGATGAGAGAGAAGCCAGATTTAAGGTTCCGGCTTACAGAAAGGCTACAGTAACTCAAATAACCACTTTTTACAACCGTGGTGAACAGAAAAGCATCTCAGCTTGTGGTAGAAGAGCAGAGGACCATTCTTGGTCTGTGGATACTGAGAGTAGAGGATTAGCTGTCCAGTTTTGTACCTTCTGTAGCATCAGATTCCTGTTCTTTGCTGAATGAGGTCTTCCTCTGTTGTAGCCCATCTATTTCAAGGTTTTAAATGTTGTGCAACTGAGATGCTTTTCTGCTCACCATGGTTGTAAAATGTTGTTATATAACTTACTATAGACTTCCTTTTAGCATGAACCATGTTCGTCTGCTCGTTCAAATTTGACCTCTTCGACAACAAGGTGTTTCCACTCGCAGACCCGACGCGAACCCGAACCTGATGAATCTTTCGAGTTTACACAGAATCATATGGAGCCTTGTTGACTCCTGGGCATAGAAGCCCCTTTTGATGCTGCTGTGATATGGATGGCTGATTGGTTAATTGCATGAATGAGCACCAAATCCTAATAAATTGGCCAGTGAGTCTAAGTGAATGTGTGAAGTTTGAAGTAGAGTTTTCATATAATCGAGTAGATGCAATGAAGCTAATATTGAATGTATGGCGGAGAAGAACGCTGTGTGAAAAACATGAGCCAGAACTCTGGAGGGCTGTGGAGAATTTGTGTTGGAATATCATAAAGGCATGGCTCAAGCTGTGCGAATGTTCTGTGTGTGTGTCAGTAGGAGTGCAAATTGACCCAGTTGGGCTGTGGTTTCGAGAGGGTGGAGTTACTCACTGGCTTCGGGGTGGGGCCTACCTTCCAGCTGCCTGCCGCCAGATTCTGTAGAGCCCCTGCAGCACCCTCTAGAGTGTCCGGGTTGGAGCATTCTGACAGCAGCGTGAGGTATGGCTTCACTATGGACGGGTGCCAGAGCATCTGCAGCCCCTTCGGAGGATCACCAGAGTCTGGAAAAGGACCGACGCCGTCCCACTGAGAGCACAGGAAGAGAGAACCTCATTAAATACTCAATTCACATGAGCTACTCTAGAGAAGTGTAGCAGATTCAGTGTCTTATTAAAAGAAAGTCATAAACAGAAGGCTGATAAAATAGATGGAAACAAACAAAAGGTGCCAATCTGTTGGGCAACAAGTACAAAGTAAACGTGCAATGCAGCTGCTCTGATATAACTCTCTCAGATATGCATGTGCATCACAATAACTGGCAGGTCACCTCAAAATGCATTTGTGTTTCACTATTTAATTTAAAAGCTGTAAGTTTGTGAGACAACACAAGCTCTGAGCTTCCTGTTGAGCCCATGTGGCTGCCGGAGAATGTGGCCAATGGCCCCACTATTGCTACTGTTTTCAGAGCCTAAATGAAATCAGCTCTCTAAAGTAAGTAATTATCAACTGGAAGAGGGCTGATTGGCGACGCAGGCTGCCTGAATGGCGGCGCTGCTAAGTGGCGCTAATTGCTAGCAGCTGCGGTGCTCGTTCCTGTGGCCCACCTGATCGTGGCTCTTCTTTTTCTTCTTCTTCTTGCCCCAGCAACCAGAGCTCTCAGCATCCTTCCCACTGGCATCGGTGCACAGCACCCCGTCCAGCTCGTCTGAGCCCAGCTGCTGCCCCTGAGACGTCTCTGCCGCTAGCCGATAGGACAGGTTCCTCAAGATACACACGCAGTTCTCAACGGTCTTTTATTTTTAAAAAAATGGCACAAGGGAGAAAGAAATCCAGAGGCAAGATGATGGAAGATGACTGGGAGTTACATTTACATACCATATCTGTATTCTTCCATGGTTGATGTACAGTAAAGATTAAAGAATAGCTCAATGCACAAATATTGAACATACATAAAACTAAAAGGTTCAGCTTTTCCAGATATTTGTCTTCTGTGCAAAACCTATGTGCTACTCACAGCAATGTTGCTAATAGTTTCTTGTTAGAATAGATCGGTCCTCTGGACGCATGCCAGCATCAAGCTAATCCTATTCTGCTGAGCAGTGAGGCAGGACAAAGCAAAGGAGGAAATAGCTCTTAAGATGAAGGAAAACTGGAGACTTAATATATGAGACTGGAAGTGTCTAACTTATTATGTGTGCCATTCTCTGCTCAAAATACAGTGGTGAGGGAGGAATGCACAAGAACTCTCAATGCAAATGACTACTGCAATGAGTGAAACACAAATAGGCGCTGTATCTGCGCTGACGCATTCCTACCAGTCCCTCTCTGGATGATTTATAGTTTCAATGTCTGTACATCCATGTGTGCACCTCTACTAAATCCTCAATCCACTGGTTTAGCCTTATCTGTTTGCATTTTATCATAGCATTAGAAGGAAGACGATTGTTGCCTACAACTGAGCAAGACTGAGTGGACGTTGTGAGAAGAGTTTTGCATATGTAAAAAACAATCAATGCTTCGAACCTTGCTGTCAATCTCACTGCTGCCCAGCGCCGTCTGAATGACATAGAGCAGAGCGTCTGTCAGCCCCTCACACTCTCTCATCCTGCGCCGTGCCTCCTCTCCTGCCGAGCTCACGTTCCTGCCGAGCAAAGAGTACACGTAACAGGGTTTGGTGAAACTGCTTTTTAGCATCAGTGAAGAATTCATGCTTTCTTCTGACAGTGAGCAACAAGTAACAAGAGATTATAAAAGATGACTGTCCAACCCTCATCGTCCTGGAGTCTGTAAACAGAAACAGTGCGTGGTATTTACTCCAATATGAATATTTTGTTAACCACGAGTGTGCGCGGTCCTGGAGGGCTCATTAGAGTGCGGCCTACCACGTGCTAAATCAAAGGCTACATCCTCATTCCTCTGGTGCTTGAAAAAATCCTGCCATTCCTACAGGTGCTGTGGCAGCAGTGCTTGACCGTTAAATATTCAATTGGTTTCCCAGAGCTTCGGTCAACCGTGAAACAGATTAATTAGCACACGGGGCTTAGGGGGGAAGCTTGGGCTAGCCAGCTCACTTCTATCGTGACTCTGCACTTCCTGCGCTACCATCCAGCTGCCTCAAAGCTGAATACGAGCCTTCTGTGCTATGCTCAGTGACAGATTTGGATTGTTAATAAGGCTAAGTGAAGTGCAAGGTTATATGTGAAAGTATCTTATCTGTAAACTGTGTGAGTAGAAGAAATGTCAATATAAAAAGAAACACTATACATGCTCCAGAATGTTAAAAAGTGCACATGCCTAATGCATTATAGATGATGATGCATCAAAAATGCAATCATGGACCATATGGCTAAAACTAATAAACCCCCCCCCCCTCCCCAAAAATGCCGAAGCAGGCAAATGCACTGGCTGTGATCTCATTATTCTTTGTAGACAGGCTATTCTGGCCACATACACAAGGGCAGCCCTCATATATCAGCAGCAAAATGCCTGACAGAATGCCAATTGATTCCCAGTGCCAGTGCTATAATCACATTGGCCCTTATTCATCAAAGCTGCACAGAAGCAAGTGCACATTTGCGAATGCTGAACAACACACAAAAGGACCTGCGGCTGCTTCGTGAAACCAAAAAAACTGATTTGTGATTTGAGAATTGAAGGCAAATAATCAATCAAGCGCACATATCTAAAACATATGCATGAGACATGCCCAATTCATACTCATACACTGTAAATCAATTTACATAAAACACACCCTTATCTATGCAGGTGTTGCAATGGTGAAGAAATAAAAGAAAAGCATTCAGCCAGTTATTCAATAGCCGAGGAAGATCTCAGGAGAGAAAGAGCCGGCCAAGAGCCGAGGAAAGAAACACTGAGATTGCAAAAACACATCCAGTGAAGCAAAGTTAGTATTGCTTTTTCTTCGAGGTTACTGCAAATAAAAGCCGCTTACAGAAATGTGCTATTTTTATAAAACTATTTATGGCCACCATCAGGTAGAAAACAAAAAATGTCAAGTGCATTTAAGTGAATTGGGGACGTGATGGTTCAGTGGTTAAGGATTCGGGTTACTGATCAGAAGGTCAGGGTTTAAGCCCACAAGCTGCTGAGACATCAACGTTGGATCCTTGAGCAAGGCCCTTAACCTCACCTGCTCCAGGGGCGCCGTACTATGGCTGACCCTGCGCTCTGACCCCAGGCTCATAATAACCTGGGATATGCGAAAACTTAAAAGCATTTCACTGCATGTCTGTGTATGTGACAAATAGAATTTGAACAGAATCATCTGTGTTGGAGAATTTCAACTAAATCATTATGCAAAACATCATTTCAAACAGATTTAAAAAATTCGAAGCAACAAGCCCTCTTGATCTCGTATAGATAGTGTGTGAGACCTGCAGTCGCTCAGAAATATGAACAGTGCGCTGGTACCTGGCAACCTTTATAGCCAGACTAACAAACTAACAGACCTGTTGAATCTGCAGTAAACCATCTTCTCACTTTCTGATACAATTCCCAATGTGTCATCTCAGCTTTTATTACAGTAGGTAAATAAAATGAAAAATCCTGATGTATACATTTATAGCATTTGGCAGACGCCCTTACCCATAGCCTCTTACATTCATCTCATTTATTCAACTGAGCAGATGAAGTTCTTGCTCAAGAGCCCAGCAGTGGGATTTAAACTCACAATATTCTGATCAGAAGCCAAAAGTCTTAACCACTGAGCTGCTACTTCTTTTTGAGCCGTATTTAGCCCTTATGTCTTAATATCTGGCTGTGCACATTGTTAAAAGTGATTATTTAAGCTAATAATCTTACCACTGAGTAGGAATAGACAATGAATAGTAATTTTCCCCATAAATGTACACATCATATTGACACAATCATCATCTCTATATAATAGTGTGTCACATATATCGGATTATCCATTCACCAATTACAACACCTTAGAGGTAAGACTGGACAAGCAATAAGAGTCTAAACACTTTTAGGGAGACATTTTTATTGTTTTTTTTTGTGTTCATTACTATGCACAATTATTGTGGATAATGCAAAAGAAAACTGAAATGCCTATTTTTTTTCCATGGTTTTCTTACTGTATGTAAACATGTTACATCCCTTTTCCATACTTTAGATGTTCAAAATCTATACCATAGGAAAAACTGGTGACCCAATATCCAACCTACTACAGTACTAATAAACTTATATGATTCGTCGCAATATTCAGTGCTGAAACAATTGATCAAATCTGACTGAAACATAATTACTCAAAGCAATTACATTTAGCAGCAATGTTTCCAAAAGGCCACCAATCTCATTACCAAATTAGAGCCACTATTGAGCAAATGTTACATGTGAAATGAGAATTCAATACACACTGACATTTCTAGGATGTAAAAATTCATTTGTCAGGCACAATATACAAAAGCTTTTAAGGAGGAGGATCCATGTACACAATGTTTACACGCACCCAAAATCAACACCTAATAGTACATCAATGGCTAATCCAATAAGCCAATGGATAAACATGAGTAAAAAGCTTCATAAGAAGATATCTAATTACACACGACCTACATACATCTTATGCTGGTGCTTAGCATGGTAAGAATGTTAAGAAGCTGTGAATCTGAAAAACCGTTTTGCTTGCCAGTGTTCCACAATGAGGTAAATCAATAGTCTCATATAGACAGTAAAACCCCCATGTGTCACTGGAATGAGTGGTTACTATAGAAAAAAATAACATATTCTGATAAGCAAATTAATGTGGCCTTGTAACTTGAATTGCAGCTGAAATCACTGTTCAAGTAAATTATTGAACGAACAATCAGATTTGAGACTTGAAAAGCATTGTGGTAATAATCATATGATCACTGCAACATTTTTCAACTCTAACAAGAGAAGAGATCCTACATGTCACGTTGTTCCGCAATCCTACAACCTGCCCACTGGATCCAATTCCCTTCCATAATGCTGCAGACCATCTCACAAGACCTCCTGGCAAATATCACTACATTATCAATGATCAGCCAAACCGTCATCTGTCCTTATCCACATTGATCTTTCAGCAGTGTTTGACACAGTCAATCATAAGATTCTCCTGCACAACCTCAAGAGCCTTAGAATTTATAAAACAGCAAACAATGGTTTGCTTCCTACCTGGAAGGGCGTTCATATCAGCTAGCATGGAGGGGAGCAATGCAGATTCTCCACTTGTGTCACACAAGGCTCACTACTTGGTCCTCTTGTATTCTCCATAAATACTTTCTCTCTTGGCAAAGTTCTATCCTCACATGGGTTCTCTTGCCACTGTTATGCTGATGGCACTCAATTTATCTTCTCCTTCAATCCCTCAGACACCACGACTGCTGATCAGAACTCAGTATGTATGGCAGACATATCGACATGAATGGAAAATTAATTCCAGAAAAACTAAACTGCTGGTCATCCCAGGTGATTCATCCCAGGTCAAAATCTTGCAATCTTCATGGACAACTCGCTGATCTCCCCTTTGTGTAACCATTGATGATCAACTGTTCATTTCCTCACGTGTTGCTAATGTGATACGCCCCTGTCAGTATCTCCTTTACTATATCAGAAAGCTTTGGCCAATTTTATCCACACAGGCCACTCATGTGATTGTTCAGTCTTTTGTAATTTTGAGACTGGACTACTGGAACTTGCTCCTGGCAGGTATACATCTGAGCAAAATTCAACCATTGCAAATGAACCAAAAATGTAGCTGCATGATTTGCTTTCAACCTTCCAAAATTCTCCCACACAACCCTATTGCTTTGCTCCCTCCACTGGCTTCCTGTAGCTGCCCACATCAGATTTAAAAGATGCCAGAAACAGACCAGCAGCCACTTACCTCAAAGCTCTTATCACTCACTGCACCACTCCCTCAGATCCTCTAGCAATAGCTCGACTAGTCCCACTAGTCTGAATCAAGACTCTTCTTTGTTCTGGCACCTAGGTGGTGGAATGAACTTCCCCCAGATGTCAGAACAGTGTAGTCATTAGCTTTCTTCAAATGACGGTTGTAGACCTACCTGCTCTTTTTGCTGTATTTCCTCCAAACACAATACTGCTGCCAAATCCCATAAATGTAAATGATGCAGTTATTCTTACGCAACCTGAGATAAGGTTCAGTTAATTTTGCAATTACGTGGATTCATCAAAATCTATGTGTGTGTGTTTTTTTTGACACACTACCTGAGGCATCCAGTGGCGTTGCGGAGCACTTGTGAAGAGTGCAGGTGCAGTTTGCGCTCATCCTGGAGTGGGGAGGAATCCCAGCCCGAGTGAGGGATAATCACGGTGTTGGTGAGCACAGCCAGAGCATCCTGGATTATAGGCATCTTCAACGCGTCACATGAGGACAGGTTCCATAGCACGCCTGCATAAAGCCGTGCCCCAAAATACCCATGAGTTGAATAGGGCTTCAGTACAAACTCACCTCTATAACAAACAACATCCAGTCCCCTCCAAAAGTACTGGAACAGATCTATTGTTTTTGCTATACATTTAAGACAACTGGGTTTGAAAAACAAAAGATGAATATGATACGATTATTTAAAATTTCGGCTTCATTTCCTGGTAGAGAGAAATGTGTTAAACAACTTGGCAACATAGCACCATTGGTGGAGGCTTCGCAGGTGAAACCAAGTCCACAAACCAACAGCAGACCTTCAAAGCTATTAACTGTTCTCAATCTATAATACTCAGGAACGAAAAAAATATAAAAAAAATACTCAAGAAACCCGTCATTTGTTCCAATATTTGTGATCACTTGAAAAAATGCATGGGTTCAAACAAAAGGTGTCATGTTCTAAGTTGTTTAACACACATAGACATAAAATGTTATGGAACAAAAGCTAAAAATCTGATCTACCATCTCATTGACCTTCTGAACTGAAAAGATGAATATGGTATAGCAAAATCAGAAGAAGTTCCCATGCCGTTCCAGTACTTTTGGAGGTGAACTTTTTCTAAAAAAAAAAATATATATATATATATTTGGTGCTCAAAGCACTGATTGCTTGAAAAGCTCCAGACAGGCTGTAAAAAGACCTCAATTAGCTAAAATGGTATATAAAAATGTGTCATGTTGGCAACAAATTTTACACAGTGGGATTTTTAATGAAACACAACCCTTTGGCTCAGATGCATTTTGCCTCTATCAATTTGAAGTGTTTTGACTGTTGCTCTGAACTTTATTATTATGTTGATGGACATGTTGATAACTGCCTGTGTTAAACCCTTGTGAATGATGTTCTCTTACGAAAGTATTTCCTAAATTTTCTGCTTGATATTTATGAAATGTCTACACTAGAAAAATAATTCTCTCATGTCATAGAGAGGGGCTTCTTAGGACTGGCCTCTAATTTCAATCCTTAAACAAAGATTTAACAAAAACGCCTAATTCTTACATATTAGGAGAAGAAGAGCCACATGGTATGATGTTAAGTACATTCATTATCTCTCAGTAATTCCCATAACTGTCACCAATTAGCAGATCATTAACTATGCATCTAACAGTTGCTCTGCTCAGGTACAGCAAGAAGATAATTCACTGAGAGCTAATGAACATATCAGGCATAAATACATGGTGATATAGAGGACTGAGAGATTTGAGATAGCAAACGCTACCTGTGAGCAGTTCTCTGATCTCTACATCTGTGGTTTTGCGAAGGAGGCGCACCAGGGCTGGGATGCCCCCGCAGTTCTTCAGTGCGATCTTGTTATCGTCGTTGGCTTTGCCGTACACCAAGTTCCTCAGAGCACCACAAGCGCTGCGGTGCACATCACTCATCCGGTGATCCAGCAGGTCTACCAGGAGTTGGATGCCCCCCTGTCTTCGTATCTACAGCAAACAGCACAACGATATAAACTTGCTATTTATACTGTTTTTGTACCTTACCATTTATCCATCTAATTCAAGCTGTGACTGTTTATCTGTGGGACAGTTTTTATATATCCTCAGAGAATTCTGCTACAAGTCTATCAGAATGTTTTTTTTTCTGACTGCTATGCCTGATATACTTGTACTAACACCCCACACACTATTTTCGGGTGTCACTGCTGTTTCAAGAATGATCCACCAATCAAATAAAAGCTCCCACAGTGATCCCTTCCTAGTGATAAACTGCATAGAAACAGTCGGCCATCAATCGGGAACTGTA
Organism: Tachysurus vachellii; assembly: GCF_030014155.1. NCBI lineage: Eukaryota > Metazoa > Chordata > Actinopteri > Siluriformes > Bagridae > Tachysurus > Tachysurus vachellii. The sequence goes on along the minus strand of NC_083466.1, from coordinate 9,417,527 downwards.
TCTCTAAAAAATGACCTACTATATGGTGGGTTGACCTGATCAAATGGCCAGTAAAGCTAGCTGCTACATACATAATCATGGAGGCAGCGTCTCTATAAAATAATATTTAAACTGACCAGGTTTCACAGTCAGTTCTTCTGAAATTTATGCGGGGGAAGAAATCAGAGCATGCTGTCTGGCGTATGTGGGTGAGTGCTTTACCTCGGATTTGATCTTATTGTCTCCGAAGCACAGATGCTGCAGGTAGGCTGCAGCGTTAGACTGCACAGATGGGAACTGGTGTTGTAGCATTTGGATCACTTCGGGCAGCTCGGGATCCCTCCAGCCAAACTCTCTGAGCGGGAACACACACATACACAAACACACAGTCTACACAGGGTGGAGGGATTCCACATCATTAAAAAGGAGCAATAATATTAAAAGCTCTGTGCCAGATATGGAAAACATTACTGTGACAGAAAGTGTCGCTTCTGCATCTCAAGGTACCTTCAGCTGCTAGCTAGCACAAAAGAAACAAATAAAACAAAACAAAACAAAACAAAAAAAAAAAGGCAAATAAACTGATAAGGGAATGGTTTTAAGCAACGAAATTAATTTAGCTGTGAACATGGAATTGAATGAGTTTGGGTAACACAATCAAAGACAGAAATAAGACATGAGTAACTTAAATATACCAGACATATTCGGTATAGTATATTTGTGCCACGTTTTTTTATTTATTTATTTTTTAAATAAATATGATATAATACATATATATAAAATATACGGTCTAACATCCTCCCAGAAATGACAGCCTCCATCACTGGTGATTGCTCTAGTCTGGATGATTGCTCCATGCCATTGCTAGACTTATCCATTTCCCACAGCAGCCTGGAGGTGGCTGAGCCTCTGACTGGTGCTTCATGCACAGGGCGCTAATGATGCAGCACAGAATGCTGCTTATGCTGAACCACTCAGACTGGAACAGGCTGCATGCTGCAAAGACAACGGCAGCATGCTACCCTGACATCTGCTGAGAGAAACACACATGCTGTAAACCAATAGGACAGGGCATCTTTCTGTTCTTGGTTTATATTTTCATTCTCTCTTTGTCCTTCTCAGTGCTTAGCTCGTAAAGCTCGTAAAAAATGTTAATTTTGTTTTTTTTAATTTTGGTGCTGATCAAAGTAAATGATACTGTAGGTGCAGAAATCTGTGAAGAACTGGTAGAAAGAAATCAAGAGAAGGCAAAAGAACCTAAATTAACGACAGTCGTTCATCAATCACGGACAGATCGTGGATAAAGTAGGAGTAACGTCTGGTTCGATTCAGAGGCTGTGAGGTTGCAGGAAAACCCAAGTTGGACTACCAGCTAACAGGAGCCTGGGGAGAGCTCTAGTGTAGTACGTCCCATTTCACTGCCGTCTAACAAAATAACTCTGAGTGCTCAACTACAGCCATAAAGGACAAATGATCTATTGGGAACAGGTCAAAAAAAGACATGCAGGATGAACAACTCCCTTCTCTACTCTCTATTTGCCAGCCTTGGGCTATAATGAGCTATGTAAATCAGGATTGAGACCCTGCAGTGTTGGTCATGTACACAGAATCACACACTGTGATAAGCAGCCAGGGTTCTGATCTGAGGTGAGTGCCGCATGCTCTCAGATCTTATTAGTGAAGATATTGTATGCAACCTAATGGAGGCATACTAGCATGTCAGAGTCGGTGGAACAAACACACTTTAATTGAAAGGGTGAGTCAGGATGGGGTTCACAGGGGCTTTTTTTTCCCTAAGCATTATTTATAATGCAATTTAATGCAAATTCTAGTGTAAAAGCCCTCTGGGAATGGCATGGTCATGGTTTCTAGCTACGGACACTACAAAATACAATATTTCTGCTATAAATATGAGCAATATTTCAGACTGTAGCTTACCGCAACAGCAGTTCTTTAAAGTTCAACTGCTACAGAGCGTACATATGGTCAGCTTATTTATGGGATGCAAGGTACAGTACACTGGTTGGATGTAACTGCTGAGCTGCAATGCATGAGTTTGACTACTTTCTTGATATATTTAAACTGCATTGTACCGCACAAGCCCAGTCCTCGCTTTATATGTGGTAAAAGCGCAGGGTGCCTACAGTTTTGGGCTCTTACACTGTGCATTAAAGGTTTCTGTACTATCTTTGATGTACATCAATGAAATGTGATCCATACTGTACATCCATCCACCTTTTGTACCACTTATTAAACAGGGTTGCAAGGAAGATGGAGTCTATCTTGGGGACTCAAGGCGGGGGACTCAACACTCTTGATTGGATGCTAGCCCATTGCAAGGCACAATCACACACAAAACCATTCACACACTATGAACAATGCATATCTGTGGACTGGGGAAATAAACCCCTGAAGCACTTGCAACTTGAAGCCCTGAAGCACTTGCAACTTGCAAACCACTGCACACAGAGCAGAGGCGGTAATCAAACCCTGAAGGTGAGGCAAACGTACAAATTTTAAAGAAAGCTACCTATTTCTTTTTTTATTTATTGCTCTTATTTATAGTACTGCACTGTGTAAAGTAGTATCATTTCTCTAATTACCACCTGCTATTAACTATTAGCAATTTCCCTGCTGGTAAAGTACCCAATCACACTGTGTTCTAGTTATATCAAATGAGTCAAATTATTATTTAGAGTAAAAAATAGAGAACAAAATAGCAGATGGTCTCCAGACAGACATCGGTACTGGTGTGGGTGGGTTATTATTGTCTCATAAAGATGCTCTGAGTAAAGTAGCTACGTAAAATGACTATGTGAATGAGCTGTGCTTTGAATAAAACCTACCCTGCATTACGCTGCTGTATTCCTTTACGAGGAACACTTATGCTTCAGCCAAGCGCCCTCACTTCACTATGGCATTCATGCCTGATTGTATATTATATATGATGGGAGACCCGAGATCTTTTACAATGGCCCCCTCGTTATTGCTGACCTTTTACTTTTTCTTCCAATTCTAAAGGTCACAAGCCAGAGTAACCATTATCATCGTCACTATCATTAGTATCATCTGAGGTGCTCATTTTCTTCCCGTGGACAGGATGGTGAGGATAACGCTCCTGAAGGTGGAAGAGTGGTTCAAACATACAATGATTTAAAATAGACTGACTTGTAAATTGTTAAAGACAAAATAGTGGCAATGTCTAGCTGTATTCACTGTCTAATATGATAAAGCAGACTGCTGAGTCATTCTCAAAGCAGAGGAGCCAAACAGAGAGACACACAAACATGAACAGTAAGGTGATGCAAGACTACTTACTGGTTCCTCTCTCTCTTATACCCCCTCTCTCTTTCTCTCTACCATAAATGCATTAAATGCCTTATTTCACCAATTAAGTCCTGAATTAAAGCTACTCCTCTATTCCCAGCACCATCAATCCAGGCTCTGCTACTGGCTGGAAAGGAAAGATGAACCATGCATGAATAATCAAATGTCATGTGGGAACACAGACCCACTGTGATGGCATTCCTCTTTGGAGGCCAGGGACCACTTTGGCTGAGAAATGGTGTCTTACAGAGGACTGTGAACTTTTTCATTACAGGCTCGCTGATTTCATTCTCTTGTGGTCAGATGTGCAAGTGCTCTGTGTGAGGGTAGAAGCTACTCCCATTACCTCACCTCCTGAAAGATAAGGTAGGAGAATGAAGCGCCAGAAGACGACGTCATATCCTTTCAACCTCCCAGACTGAAACTACAATTATCTTGGCCTTGGCTGAATTATGGACAAATTACAAAGAAGTCTTCTTATCAGCATATTTTGAATTAAGCATAGCTTCTTATTAAAGCAGCTGATTAAATAGAGAGAGGGGTAGGGAGGGAGGGAGGGAGTGACGAGAGAAGGACCTGTGCAGCTGTAGGCTGGGCAGAGGCCGGAAGCCTGAAATCCCACAGCATAAACTAATGAAACGTTTGGATAGCCACTGGGCTGAGACTAACTTTCCTGTTTGCAGCAGCTCTTTGTTTCAGGCTTTTGTCCTGATTCAGTCAGGTGAGCCTATCTTTAAGCCCCATGGCCAAACCATTAACACCACAATACCCACTGCCAAACTGCATCCCGTCATCCTAAACAGGCCCGTGGGGCACTGGCAGGGTACGACTGAGCTTCTCATGGACCACTGACTGTTGTGTTTCATGAGGGAAAGCAAAAAAAAAAAAAGAAAAAAAAATTGACAAATAAAAGCATCATAAATTATGCATGCCTAGAAGATGCCAGACTGAATATGATGATTAGAAATGGAGCTAATGGAGCGATATTTTGCAAAGGACACTGTCTATGTATATCTGAGGCAGTCCGGATGGGAGGACTCATGGGGGGGGTGCAAAAACTGTGATGAAGCCTTGATGAAGGAAAAAAATGCTGAAAAAGAAGCAAGATGGGTAAAGAAAAGACCAAAAAAATGTTTAGATGAATCATCGTCCCACTCAGACATGCCTTTTCTGGATATAAAAGGCACATAGACAGCTGAATTAGCAAGGCGATGATTTGTGAATTTTTGCTCTTCTCTCTCTCTTTCGGTAAATAGTGCTGACATCTGGTTTGTCATTTCACTCCAAGCCATGAGTGCACATACTGAAAATTTACTACGCACTCGACAGCGGATTGACGGAAACAAAATATTTGTATGTCGTACAAATGTGCAACTAGCTCGGGGTGATCTGTCATGCTGAGCGACACGCTGAATACACTTTAACGTGGTAAACAGAAGTGAGCTTATCAGTCCATGTAATTGCTGAAGCTGTGCCTTGTGGTGAAGCCGCTGAAGTGAGCGCAGCGTTGAAACAAGCACGCTGATGAGCATGTGGCTGCTCTTTATCTGGTGATGCTGAAGGTTAACTGCACAACCTTTCCTAAGACCTATATTGTGCACAATAAATGTATATATTACAGGGTACAAGAAATAAAAATCTCCTGCTAACTTGCTACTGACTGCTGCACATCAGAATATCTGTATTTGTATTAATATTTTGTATTTCTATTGAGTCTACATACTATAACTTAAACATACTGTACTGTACTTCCTTCAGGGAAAACACAAACACACACATTATATGAGGCTGAATCGCTGTGACTGACTGCTGGCAGGAGAAGAAGCAAATCAAATGTTTTGGGAAGGTCTGACCCACTCGTGACCTCTCTTTAAGATGCAGAAGCTCACACAACGGGTCATTTAGTGCACAAGTGTGAACAGTGCCACAGGGCAGTCATGCAAGTGAAGTGCTCAGCCATCAACTCGGAGGCCATGTTGCTCTGAACCCACAGCATATATAGAAGGATGAACAAGCAGGGCAATGTTTCTTTCAGAAATCTGAATATTAATATTTGTTAAAAATATATATATATATATATATATATTTATTTATTTATATATTTATTTGTATATTTGTTTTTTCAGCCTGGAGATACAGGTACACAGATACCGTGGATAGTACCATGTAGATAGAAACCCTGAAGATGGCTTTGGACTGCAATTCATATGATAGCTTTAGATCTGCAATTGCCACGATCGGTTCTGCACTCAAGTCTCTATCAGTGAGCGGTAACTTCAACAGAACTAGAATCAATTTCCTGGTTACACAATTACACTTTTTACCCATATAGTGCACAGTTATACAAGGCAAGTTATCTACAATCTGGTGTCACCCAGATGAAGATGGCTTCCCTTTTGAGTCTGGTTTCTTCCTCCTATCATATCAAGGAGCTTTTCGCACCACCGTCACCTCTAGCTTGCTCATTAGGAATGAATATGTATAATTTATTTCCTGAATTTAAATAGTTTCTATAAAGCTGCTTTGTGACTCTTCTGTCCACTGTTATATGTCCATAGCTATACAAATGAAACTGAATTAGATTGTCTATAAATCGTACGTGCATTATCTGTCAATTGACCTTTGAAACTAAATGTTGAAACATGATACGTATAGTGGAGAACAAATACTTTACTCCAAATAGTAAAGGTCAATGCAAATGTTTTGTATCTATTTAAAACTATTAAAAGAAAGCTGCAATGCACCAAAGTGAACAACATAAAGTCCACTATATGAAATCCAACTCGCAATCAAAGAACTATTTATATTCCTTGTGTCTGTACATGATTGAACAGATTCATTACATTTCCAACATAGTAGAGTCCATAAAGTCAATAACTGCTGAGACTTTATTAAAAAAATTCTCATGCTAATATATGAAATGGTAGAAACAATGGAGAACAAGATGACAAGAGTGCAATGTGATGTTTTGTGGAAAAAAAAATTATTTATATATATATAATATATATAAAACCTTACTTCTGATCTACTGATATTCATCAAAATTCTTAGATGGACTAGAGAAGCAGACCTCTTATTATTTTAGTCGAAACTGCTGAAGACACACTGGAGGGATTTAAGTCTATGCTGCATCTATAAAAATATTCCGAAAATCTCATCGTTTTAGCTGAAAGTCGTCTTTTTTTTTTTTCCTTTCGCATGCAGTGGTGTGCTCTAACAGTGTCTGTTATATAATAGGTTAAAGTAGAGAAGAGAAAATAGAGGAAAAGGAGAATGTAAAATAAAAAGCTGCATTACTTTGTCATTCTTTGTTCGGCTTGATTTTGATTCCAGACAAGGAATTCAGGGTCGTACCTATCAGGAGACAGGCAAAGAGAGAGAAAAAAAGAGAAAGGGTAGGTGGCTAGCACAAAGGGGTTTGACATTTAAAGTAAAATGAATAAATAAATAAATAAAATTATAAAAAAAAAAAAAAAAAAAAAAAGAACGTATTGATGTTAAGTTTCTTTTTTCCCCCTAGCGTAACACATTACACACAGTTGGCTTTGGACATGCGCTCATATACAGTGAAGAGGATCTCATTAGTGCAGTAGACGGTTATTCGTAGTTCGGCGTGTAGCTACATGAGAAGCCCTGCAGCATGCTTGATGGAGATAGGTATGACAGGTGTGTCACAATTTCAAATCTAATTGCTTACGCCATATTTTAGCCGGATCTTTATTTCTGCTGTGCCTGATACATCCATGCCACACGTACACACACTACAGTTCCAGTGTCGCTACTTTGCTTAGAATAATCCGCTACCTCAAAAATACCTGGTGCTCCTACTGTATGGTGAACCCTTTCCATTAAGTGAAGTGTATAGCAACAGAGCTTTAGGTGTCACCTAATAAAGTCAGATAAATAATGAAGCGTATGTGTGACCCCTCCACCCCCCATCCCCACCCCTCCAAATAAAGGTGTAAAGGTACTGGAAAACTAGATGCCGCATTGAGCTGCCCCAAAGTTTCCAAAATTACTCCAAACGCACCGAGCATTTGGATGCAAGAATCATAAACAGCGCTAAGCAATTTGTTTGTTTTGTTTGTTGGCCTAGATGAGTGGTGAGCAAGGCGTTTGCCTGAGAATAACTTTGAAAAAAAAAAATTGAATAAGATCGCAGTTGGACTATTACTGAGGAGAAGAAGAGCTTATTTAATTTGCAATGAAAGCTATAAGAAGTTTTGTGTACTCTAGACCTTTTTCCTCTGTGGTACTGATGTGCTGTAGTAGTTTCCAAGCATCAGTAAACAACAGCAAATATACATGTACAGCACATAAGCACTGCAGAGCCCCTAAACGCACAAATTATTCAAGCAAGAATCTGTACTTTTTCTTATTTGTACTCCTTTTTCACCAGCGTTCTTTTGACTGGGATGAGGTGAGTGCTATAAGATTGTAAAACGCAGGACGACGCCCTCTTTATTTGAAAGAACAGATTAAATCTTTAATTAATCTTATGTTGCTGCTGGTGAAGTGTGTTTGTGATGAACACGAAGAAGTCATTAGCAACTGCCTTAATGTCAATTTTGCAGTACAGTTTCTCCACTCTACCAAAACCATTACAGTACCATTACAGTTATTGTCAGTGTAGCTATTTTAATAATTATGTGCTAGATTTAAAAAACTTCATTACAACTGGGATGTTTTAGTTTATGATTAAATTTGCATTAGCTACATCTCTCTACCAAAGATTCCAGCAGTTAAGACTCATATTGATGGCAGTGCTGATATATTTACATTTACACTACCAGCCTCAAGCATGTGAAATGTATGATTTTTTGCTAATTTCTCTTCATCGGATTGAACTGATTCAGTTCAGTTGTCGCCTTTTGTTAGGCAGCGGACGTGTTAAAGAATGAACGAGGTGATAATGCGGCATCTACCTTTCCTACTTATTCACATATATGCACCCAATGTAATCTATGGACAGAGTTTTCCAAATATAAGTCTTTACTTGATAACGCTTCTCAAACGTATAGAATTATATGTACGTGTCAGGGTGCTGTGGCTTCGGCTGCGGTCAATAAATGCAACGCGTCACACGCCGTACGGGTTCCGCGGCACTGGCAGTGTGCACACACGAGAGAAGAACGCAAACATGAAGGGAAAAACAAAAGAGATGACAAGAAATCAACAAAACAAACGAGGTCAAGCCAAAACAACAGAAAGGAGCCCCACAGCCCTGCTATAGGTTGCACCCACATGATATAATGCTTAGGTGTATCAGGTATCAGTGGCCTTGTAACTCTTACAATCCAATAACGAACATCATAGCAATTAAGATGACAGAAACAATCATCTTTACAACTAACTGACCTTCATCTCTATCATGCTGACCACCAAAGCATCGTGCATTTATGATATTTGATGATAGGGTGACCTCGAGGCAGTTGGAAAGTGAATTGATAAGTGCTCTAACTCGTGCTGTTCAGCATTTCATTAACATTGTGTGTAGGTGTGTGTGTTTGTGACAATATTACTAAAACCTGTTGATCTCACTGCAGTCAATGGCTGAATGTGAATTGGAGGCTTCTGCTCACCTGGGGTCCTTTTGGATGCTGTCCACAGAAGGTGACCTGACCAGCGTGGCCTCGGGTGGCAGTGCAGGGCCTGATTTGCTGTAGGGTGAGTCGGTTGACGGGCAGAACTGCAGAGTGCGATATGGGTTGGCGTAGTCTGGTGCGGCAGCATAATTGGAGCGAGGAAAGGTGCCTGTGGCATTCTGGCTGCCTGTGCGCTGCAGGGGGATGGGCTCGACGCCAGGAGAGGATGGAGCTGCGAGCAAAAGAATAGGTGCAATATATAGGGTTCAAGGCTCAGGGAAAATAAGTAAGCGAATTTTATCAGTCAATGTTTAAATTATAAAGGCAAATATATAAGAAGCTGTACATCTACACATCTCATTCTGTATCTCCAGTGTCATTACACACTACGTAGGGTTTTATATCCATGCGCACAACTCAGATTAATAGTGGGGTCTCTACACAACAATACAAAAGTAAGCACCGCTTGAACACGTGACTTAGATATCCATTACCAATTGATTAAACCATAAAACTACAGTAATGTAAACTTAATGACACGGTGTTTGTGTAGAGGTTGCTCAGTTTTTTTATTTATCGTGTGCTGCGAACCGTATAACAGAAGGAAGATCCGTTCGGACTCTTAGCAGCAGAAGAACTGTGCACCAGAACACCACAATAGACACGGCTAATTAACCATGAGCTCTCTGGCCAAGAGATTGGCAGGAGTTGGCAAGTTCTTGCAAAATCTACCAATAATAGGGCATGTCTTGAAGCTTTTCCTGTTCTGCTGTTAGCTAGTTGTACTCCGAAGGTCAAATGGAGATTTCTGAATCTTGTGTTCTCCACCAGTGTACAATTTTTCACTGGTATTTGCGGCTTCTTATCACTGAAGTTATTTTTTTAACTTGATTTAACTGGTTTTGGAGCAAACTGTTATGCTAGCATATTAGCTCAGCCTGCTAGCATATTAGCTCAGCATATCAGCCTGCTTAGGAGAAGCGTTTTTTTTTTTTTTTTTTTTTAAAAAACCTGATTGAACCTTCAGGATTCTGACATGATGTGGAAGCATTGTTTTTAGAGGAAAATGTAAAGGCTTGATTAGGTTTAAAGTTTAGTTACACCTCATGTATTATAAGCAGCCTGGTGAATGTATCCCAGTGAGAGCCTCATATCAAGCGATACACTATGCTGTATTGTTACAGCTTAAACACTCTGCGTGAAGCAGCATGCGGTGCATTCGGCTTTGTTATGTTGTACCTTACATGTGTCAGGCTTGGATGAGAGACAGAAAATGAAAAAGCAAGCAAAACAGTGATAAAAAAAAAAACAATAAAAAGTTAATTAGAAACATGTTTTATATGATTCCCAACAGAAAAAGAACTTCAACAGCAAAGTGGAAATAGGCCTAGAAACAAAATGACAATACTGCTGAATAATTACAGGTGGAAAAAAAAAAAATCTAATCTGTGAATGAAAACATCTTGCACAATATGTTGACGCTCCAATAATGAAGTCAGTTTGTAGTTGATTCTCAGGCAGCTTCAAACAATACCTGTTACTACATGTGGTGTGAAAGGGATTTTGATTTAAAAAGAAAAACTGAAACCCAGCGGGAAATTCTTCTGACCTGCTTAAAACGATCACATTAGCATAAAAGTAAGCAAAAACAAGTGACGAGTGAAAGACTGTCATGTGCTGTCTTACCCTGGCCCTGGGTAAAGTTCCTCAGCGGTGCTTTCTGATAGACCCTGTCCTCGTAGATGGGGTCAATGTGGTGCTCAGGAGACTGCAGGGGGCGCAGCTCGGTGCCCAGGTGACTGTGCTGACTGCTGTAAGAGCCCCTGGAGCCTGGAATCATATGATCATCAAATGGGGTTAAACAAGAAGAAAATAATCTACAATGAAATAATCTAAAATGAAAGCTAAGATTAAGCACTGTGTTTGCAGTGCAGCATAAATGCAGATACAGAAACTAGACACGCTGTATGTAAAGGAGTATATTTTACTCCTATATAAGTATAATATACTATATGTATACAGTAAATATTGCACTTATTGCATAATAATGCACATAAAATTGATATATAATGTGGACGTCGTAGGTTTATTCAATCGGCAAAATGGTAATAATTTAAAAGAAATAAGAGGGATCGAATAAATTGTTGTATGTTTTTATTATTTCTGCCTTAAATAAACTATTTCACATAACATATGTTTACTTAGTGTCCACAAGACAAAATATTAACTGAATTTACACAAATGAACCAGTTAAATAGTTTACATGCCCTCGATTCTTAATGCTGTGTGTTGTTACCTGGATGAGCATTGACATGTTTGTATGTTTTGGGATAGTTCTTCATGAGTCCCTTGTAGGTCCTGAGCGTTTAAACTGCCTGCAGTTCTTCAGAAACTTTCTACGAATTTGACCCCTTACCAACAAACGCTATATGATTTTAAATACTGTTGTCTCAAAATAAGGACATCTGAGGGACTCATGAGACTTGTGTGTGTTTGTATGTTGTAGTATGGTATAAGTTGTAAGTCAGTGATATAGTGTTCACCTGCAAGACTGCCAGGTCTCTGTAGTGTCGCATTGGCATAGAGCTCATGGGAGATCTTGTACTGGTCCGAGGAGTGCAGCAAACGTTTGGCAGGTGAAAGAGTGGCGTAGCTGCCGACAGCTGAGCTGAGCTGGTGGAGAGGGGGCGAGCCAGTGGTGTTGCCCTGCCCGGGTGAGGCGGATGCTGCCCCTCCGGCCGCCATGTTTATGGGCGAGCTGGTGCTGTAGGATTTGGCCAGGCGACTGGGCGACTGCTTGGGTGAGGATACCCGCTGCAGAGTGGCGTAGCTGGGCATGTCCGAGGCTGAGCCAAGCCTTTGGAGTTTGGAGGGAGAGCCCAGGGCCTGCATGGAGAGAGGAGAGCTCACACGTTGAGCTGGCAGGGTGGCACATGAGTAATAGACTGAAGGCTGAGTATCAGGCAAGTGGAAAGCACTGCCATGGCTGTGTGCCAGTGAGTCTCGGGACTGGGCATGTGCGCCCAGGTCATTGCCCACCAGCTGGGCTGCACGGCTAGATGTCACCTAGCAGAGTGAACAGTAAGAAAAGGGTTACGTTGGTGGTCCTTAATCACTGTGCACTACTAATGGCCATGAGTCATGTTTCATGATAAATGAATATCTTTTTTATTCCATGTTTTATTAAAAAAAACAAAAAAAAAAACAACAACATCCGTTTAATATGATCAACACTTCTAATAAATAAAAAAGATCACCAAGTTTGGTAGATTACACCATGAATCTGTACCACTCTCAAAGAGGCTTTTGCTTTACCACCTTTTTTCAGCACTTTTAGCTGCTCTAAAGTCCAAGGTATAAAACTGTTAAGTGCTCTGTGGCTGTTCATTTCAAATTAATGCCCAGCACAGGCAGCCAAGCTCAAGAAGCTCAGAGTGCCAAACAAGCATTGCGTTTTTTTCCCTTCATTATATAATCCCGAAGTTGCGTCCCAAATCACATACTTATGCACTATTTTTGTAGTATAAATAGTGTGAGGAGTGTGTTCACAGTGAAAATTCCACCAAGAAGAAGTGCACTTCAGGTACCTGGATGATATGCACTTATTCAACCAAAAAAAATAAAAAAAAAGCGAGCGTGGACACTTCATGCACTCAACACTCGCAGCTTTGCTTACCTAGTGGAAGAGAAGCGAAGCTACCAGTCGCTAACGCTGGACGGGAAAACATTTTCAAGATGTCTGACGACACTCCAGTGGACAAGATGTCTTACAAAATGATGTCTTTTAAATTAGCCCATGATTTATGTGCAATATATTTGACAACAACATTTTTAACTAGAACGTACATTTCCTGAAGAAAATGTGAATGGTGCTTGCACGTGGCAAGTTCCCCTTATTGTGCTGAGTGTTTGGATATGTCACATGTCCATGTTGTGCTAATATTTGATTTTCACGGAATTTCCCATTCATTTCTATGTGATTTTTTTTGCCCGCTTTTTTGTCCGCTGTGCGAACATCGTTTGTTGGATCGCTTATAAAAGTCATAGCACCCCTCTCCTCAATGAGCCGGTCGATTTGACACGTCATTCATGGGTCTAGGACAAAAGCTGTGGGACAAGTTACGCACCGAAATTTTGGCCGGCACAATAACAAGAATGTTGCTTTGCAAGCACCATTAATTAGCCACTTCATTCTGCTAAAGCCAGCAGCATCACACTATGTGTGTGTTGTTTGATTTGATGTGTCATTTGAAAGAAGTTCTTTTGAGACGATTCTACCCTTGTGTAAATACACTACTGTAGATGGTAGCGTACTGTATATAGTGCATAGTTTGTAGCATGGCATTTGGGACAAAACTCTAAACGAGCTATAGGTTAATCATCCTAAAGATCATAATCATCCTAACTTCATCAACTTCAGCACTGCTAAAGTTATGTGCCTATAACACAGAAATTGCATTTTTATTTTTCTGAAAATGATCATTATTCCGTTTAGTAACCACAGAACAACTGTGATACTAATCACAGTTACTGAGATACTAATACCATTTAGTATCTAACAAAAATTGGTCGGAGGACCCATCATAACTATGCACGGGACTCATTAGTTTTATATAACAAAATATCCTAATATTGTGTAATGTATAATATTGTTTAATATAGATGCACACAGAGGCATTGTGTTGCTATACGTTTAAGACAGGAATTTGATACTGTGTGATTTTGCAGATCTGATGACTGTGACTCAGCTTATGAAGGCTTTTATAATTAGATGAGCTAAATCAAACACACAGTAGTAGACATGCCAGGAAAAATTTCCAGATTTATATTTTATCTGTCGTGTGTGTGTGTGTGTGTGTGTGTGTGTGTGTGTGTGTGTGTGTGTGTGTGCGCGTGTTTATACACTGAAAATGGTCAATTCGAGCATCTAAGGTGACCAATGCTAGTATGTTATACTCTGTAGTGTATCTAGTAAGTATTTAAATTGAAAAATATTTAACATTCAGCTTGTGTGGAGAATGATGTGAAATACAATGAATTCCTGCATGAAGGCAATTTTAAAAATTTGTATGAGAATGAGCAGCTATTCAAAAGCAGACCAAGTGTCGGGGAAGAACTAGAAAAGAAAGTAGAAAGAGAGTAAGTCAGTTGTGGGAGTAAAGGAGTTGTGTCTGATCGGAAACCCACTTCTTTCTGAAACGACATGCTTCTTATTATTCTCATGCTTTCAGTGATGTGATGTGGTTTGTTGAGGATGTTGGGAAATATAATTTGTATGTTCTTTGGTAGCAGATGCCAGCATAGACTTGACAGCAGTATTATATTACACTGAGTAAATAACAACACATGAAATAATAAATCTTACGATCAAACTATTATGTTTATCATTTTCCTTTTTCTGTGATTTGTATCAGGCACTCGTTTTACAATAACACACTCGCTCCGTAAATTTAGTTTAATAAACATTTCATCCAAAAATACTCAGAAATTACAGTTATTATTTTAATGTGTGCTTTATATCGGGTTTTTGCCTATTTATTGGAGCCATAGTGTATTTTTTCCCCAAAGCTTTCACTAGTTGAGATTATTTTTGGCCTGATTTGGCCAAAAATAATATAATAACTTAGAAATTGTGCTTTCCAGCAATGAAAAACAAATGAAAACCCATGGACCAACTAGCTATGTGTAACAGATGTCTGGGGCCCAAATCCCAGTGAGAATAACTGATCTATGTAAATTAAATGGACAGTGTAGAACTGATGGTAATAATTTGCTTTATCTGTAACGGTACAAAAAGTACAGCTAACATTTAATTCGGATAACTCTACAAGTTGAACTTAAACTGTCGTGAAACTGACATTAACTGGACTATTCAAATAAAGTCGATTGTTTATAAATGAATTACTAAACATATAGGACAATATATCTATAGGACGTGTACAGATCATCTGCTATCGTAACATCAACCGTAATATGTTGATAATTTATTGATAGTTTTGTACAGGAACATCAACTGCCAGGTCTATTGATTTTAACTAAAAAACTAGAAGTATAAAATAAATAATAAAGTGCGACGACATTAAATAGTAAGCTGAATAAAATTAAAATGAATTCAGACGCTGAATGCTAAATCGTATGAATGGATGGAACCCTACAGAACCAACCCAACAGAGCACAAAACAAAGAGTCCCATGAATGGGAGAGTACACTTGCATGGTAGTATTGGATTTCCAAAGGGAATAGTAACCGAGTCCTACCTGATTGTAGCTGTGCACGGCTCCTCCCACCTGAGCACCGCGTGCTAGGGGTTGGGAGGTCGCCGGGTCTCCCAGGGCCAGGGTCTGGCTGCTATGGTAACCAGCAGTATAGGGGAAGGTGCCCTCTTGATTATTGAGCTGTAAAGCACTCTGGGACAGGATGCCTGCTCCTGTGCGGAGGAGACAAACATGTATGAAGCAAGTATCCTTTATTGTTCCTACGTTCTTTAGATTCAGTACTTTATTATGTATCTATACAGTGTAAGTATAATGCAATGCTCCTTGCTATACCAGCTCAGATTTCTTTTCTTTCTGTCTCCTCCCCGTCTCCTACAAACAGACTTCCCGTCTCCCTCCTCATCATCCTCATCATGCGTTTCCCTGCTTTCTCACCATCCCTCTCTCAAACAACACAATGTTTTCTTGCTTGTTTTCCCTTCTCACCCTCCATCACTATTATCCGCCCCTCCTTCTCGCATTCCCTCTCCCATTCTCTCGCTCTTTTAGCCCTCTCCCCTCCAGGTTCAGGAATGGAGATGGATGTAGTGGGCATGTATAATTAATCAGGACTGGAGGAGTCAGTGAGCTCATGTCATGAAGAATGGGGCCAGCAGGAGCAGAAATCACGTTTGCCAATCGTTTGCGTCTTCCTCTCAGACACAGAAGGAGGCTGAGCTGCTCGGCTGCTTCTGAGAGCTCACGCTGATCCGGAGGCACAAGGTCTGCCACAAAAGCTTCTGCTCTATCATAATACATGCTTCACAAACGATGTCAGCCAGTCAGTGCCACAGAGGGCTGTCTGTTTTACAAGGGTGTGGATGTACAAAATAACTTTATGGACAAAGCAGACAGAGCGTTCTGTCTTGTAAGAGTCAAGACCAGTTTGTTATAACTCAGGTTTACAATGAAAATCTCAGTGAACCAAACAATCACACTATTAATAATGCACTTCATAAACAACTGAAAACTGGGTCATTTCATATGACCCAAAAATATCAAGAGCTGGTCAAATCTAGCCTTTTTTTTTTTTTTGTTTTTTTTTTTTGAAAATGCCTTTGCTTTACTATTAAAACCACTTCAGACACTTTAAAGTTCACTCCCTGGAGCTTTTATGGAGTAAGCTTCAGGATTTATAAATGTATAATCCTAGGCTGCCGCCTCTCTCTCTTAAAGTCCATTTGTGCACAGTTCCTTGTGTCAGACAGAATGGCAGCAGAAAAAGCTGTGTTTATTCAGGTAGTTGGTGACCGAGTATGACTTCCTCAGTTGTGTCTCTCTCTGGGGTTTTATCATTCTTCTGCTTGACCTATTTTCAGATTTAACCCAGTCAAGATTCAGTCCGGTTACTACTTTAAAACCATCTGAACAAATATATCCTCATGCAAAAGAATTTAACGTGTTGATCAGGTATACACGATGTTAAAGATAATTTAGGTATGATAATTAAAGAAAATGTATATTTTCTCTTTGACATATGCTAGCAAAATCAGTTTCTCTCATAATTTGTTTATCAAGCAGTAACATTTCAAAGCTTTTCTGAACCTTCCCAAAAAAATTTCTATGCTTTATGCTGCTCTGTATGCATCTGTCTGTTTTACATGAGATCAGCCTGATCTTTTCAGTGCAATGAATGCACATGTGATTACTTTCGAAGCGATATTATTTGTGCCCCAATTTGCAGGCATGAAGAAAAGCCACAAACTGAGAGCAATGTCATAGCCCACTTATGGTCAAGAGCTGCAATTCACACATGCAGCTATTGACACTGATAATGTGTCATAACAGGTAGTGCTCTGTGCCACATGCTCTGAATACAGCAGAGGGCAGAGGATTCTCTCAGTGAAAGGAGGTGAATAGAAAGCGCAGAGGGAGCAGGCCCTGAGTGGCGAACACCTGCAAGCCTCCATTATCTGTGCCTGCATCTGGCAGATTCAATTCTCACCCACATCAGTCAGATTCTTACTCCAAATGGTGATTCTGTGAGGAACTATCTATAAATACAAATTCTGAACCTGCTTTATATTCAGTCTCTACCTCACTACTCGATTATTACCTCGCTTCTGACATCCAACCTCTACCTCAGTACTCCTACTGAATTACTACCTCACTACTGCCACTCACCCTCTACCTCAGTACTGCCACCCACTCAACCCTTACCTGAGTATTATTACCCACTCAACTCCTACCTCAATACTGCCACCCACTCAACTCCTACCTTAGTACAGCCAAGCACCACTTGCCCCTTTTCCACCAAGGCAGTTGGTTCTAAATTTAGAACCAGTTCTTTCTTTTTTGACACCCAAAGCACCGGCTCTGAACCAGGAAAAGTGGTGGGGCGGGGCTATGGGCGGGGCTACTGTTAGCACCTTTGATAATATACCTTAAGTATACCAATGTTTAATACACTTTTACGTTACCGCAATATGATCCATTATCAGCACACATGATAGTATTTGGCTACGTGCCAAGGCTAGCATTTTTTCTGTGTTACTGATAAAATAATGTTATGTACTTTCTCGATTGCAACTTCCGTTTATACAGATTACATGGAGCTGCACGTACACATTGGATTCGCATTTGGATGCCAATGTAGGTTAGCAAAGCCATGAGCATTAACAGTAAAGCAACATCCGCCATTGTTTGCCGCTGCTGCGCTAACGTTACTGGGAAACATGACACGTATACAGTTACATAACACTTGGCTCTGTGATGGCTCTCTAGCCCATGGAAAGGCAAACTGGTTCTTACGAGGTTCGCCAGTGGAACCAACTTTGAACCAGCAACAGCACTAGCTCTGAACCAGCACCCGGTTCTTTCTGGTGGAAAAGGGGCATCTGTGACTTTTTTATTCTTTTACCTCTACCTCATTATTGCCACTCAAACTCCTTCACTACTGTCCTTTATGTGTGCTGTCCTGTCACTCAGTCTCTACTACACTACTGCCACTCAATTACTACCTTCACTATTGACACCCAAGAAAGTTAAGAGAAAGACGAAAACACCTCCTGCTGCTTTTTGTTTGGCTTCCACAGGATCCTAGACAAAGTGCTGAAAAATTCCTCATTGTAAACATCACCACAGAAAAGGAACAGTTCTTACTTTCACCTGCTGCAAACTCCTGAGAATCCAGAATGCCAGATTCTTGCAGGGATCTGATGCAGGAGTCCACCAGCTCCAGGCCAGTGGTGAGCTCTTCCTCTATGTCCTTTTGTCCGTCTAGCCACACAGGCACAGGACGAGAGAAGGAAATTACATTGGATCTGGTTTTGGCTCTGGACATCAACAAAATGCAAAAGCAGATGAAAATCCTGGCACTCTTTCTCGTGCAATTTTACTTCTCATTTGCAGAACTGCAACAGAGTGAAGAAATCCAGCCAAGACTTCTACAGAAGGATGTATGCCAGCAATTTAGGGCCAAACGTACACTGAGGTAAAAGTAAAGCGATTTCTTTTCCTGATTCTCGGATCTACAAACTCAGGTCCAAATGATATACTGGTTGCCTGATTAAAATGGGCAATATCACTCGGATAAATGATGATCTTCTTTAACCATTACCACACACACTTTATGGTCACAGACTTTTGTGTGGATGTGGGGATTTAATGGCTACATAGATATAAAACTGCCTTGTTTATACGATTCTATTTTTATTATAACCATTTGTCTGAGAAAATCGTATCAATATAGCTTTGTTTAACCCGTATTTGTTTAAACCATAGAGGTTTCAGTTTTGTTTTTGGTTTTTTTTTACATCTATTTTGTCTGTTATTTGTTACTGGAATTTTCAGCTCCTCGAAATTGGCTGGATACAATTACATACCTGCTAGGAAGAGACATTACAGGATCCTGTTTCAGTAATTACATTCTCAACACTAGCTCCCATCAGTCATGCTATTTTGCTGATTAACTGCACTGATTAATGTGCCCCTTTCACTGTACCTGGCTGAGAGTTAAAAACAGTGTGGAGTTGACCACCCACTCGCTCTCATAAATAATTCACACACTTGGCATGCTCTGTATCTCGACTGTGTGCTTGTTTTGCTGGGAAGTGGAGACGCCGTCTTTGTCTAAGGTTTCTGCCATAATCCAATCAAGTCGTCGGGAAGGGACTATATTTTGGTTTGATGAGTACGGTTTGGCTGTCTTGTGACCCTGACAGATGGTGACAGCTGTCAGCACTCTTCTCCAAGCAGTGTGCTAACCGCTTCCTCGTCTAGCACATGGCATTCGGTAAGTTTCAAATGACTAGTTAGGCGCAACTTTCGACTACTCGTGGTACACAGAACTCTGTTATGGCGGATCAGAAACATGAAAGGTCGGATAGACTGATTTGTTATTTAAAATGAACAAGGAACATTTCTACTCTACCTTGGTTGTTCCAGCGAAACTTCTCATCGGCAGAACTGCAGAAAGAGAAACAGCAAGTCAAATTCTGTGTATAATGATATATGCATCGTTAAAAATGCTTCAACTTGAATTTACACAAAAATGCTCCACTAAAGTGATTATGTATGTAGGGTTTGTACACATAACACTTCCTGAACCATAACCACTTGACAATCAATAAAGGATGTTGAAAGCCCAAAGAGAAGTAATCATGATTATGGATTAGAAGGAAATGTAGGGTTGAGGAGCACCATACTGCTGATCAACGATCTGGAATAAGGGTGTACAGTAAACAGAACTCCGCTTGTACCCTGGAGCCATTGAGAGGTTAAATACTTGCTCATTGTCCTTTTACCATGCTGTAGATTCGAAAACATTTTATTGACTTTCTTCCAGCGTGTGTGTTGTGTGAAAATTTACACTGCGAGCCTGTCTGTAATTGTGCGAGCGTTCTGATTTGCAGTAGAAAACAAAACGCCACATGTTAATAAGTCCGTGGTGTGTTCCTCCCCAAAGTTCAGCCATTTATCAGCGATTATGTGGAGAACAATTCCCAAGGACTGGCTGCATGAAGAAAGATGAGCTGCAAGCAATTTCACTAAACACTTAAGCGCTGGGCTTAATGAGAAAGCCATTTTTTTTTGGTGGCCAATAAAAGATGTTAAAAAACAAATTGCCCAAAACTGCCTGGTTTTGAACGCAAATAGATGAACCATAATAATTTACTTCAGCAATCAATAATCGCATCTGGGAGAACGGGTCAGCAATAAATACTGCCGTCTACATGAGAATCATTCAGTCTTTTGGTAAAAGATTGTTTTCTTCTATCCAGATAATTAACATCATTATCAATAATGTAACTGTTGATAAGCTAAGAGCACCGGCCTGCTGAGGGTCAGCATGTGGTCAGAAGTTAATCATTGTTATTTATGGCCTGCATTTCCATAAAGACAAAAGCCGCATTGAGCTAGACTACTGTGATTTAAAGGAGTAATGCTGACAACTGTAAAGGTTGAAGTCGACAGCTCTCATAGTTAGAAAAATCATACTTACAATCACTCCCATACAATTTATCTTAATAGGACCTATAGACACTGATAAGAAAATATTTACAAAAAACAAACAAAAAAAAAACTTCTAATGCTTTCTTATTTTTCAGAATAACTAAAGATTTCAAACTGTTCAGATCTAAAATAATTTCACATCAATTATTAATTTCAATTATTAAATGGTGAAGGCTATAGTTTGCTATTGATTATCTGGTTTAAATCTGAATCACAGACACACGTACACGGTGCTTTAGAGAGAGAGAGAGAGAGAGAGAGAAAGGAAGAGAGGGAGGAAGGAGGGAGGAAGAGGGGGAGAGAAGCACAAGAATGAAAGACTCAAAGAGGGGAGAGTATGCTATGACAGGCCACAGAAAAAGCTCCTATGCATCTGAAAAGGGTGTGTGTGTGTGTGTGTGAGTGTGAGTGAGAGAGAGAGAGAGAGAGAGAGAGAGAGAGAGAGAGAGAGAGAGAGAAATGGTAAGAGAGAGTCAGACAGAGTCAAGCCCAGCTCTACTGGGGGTCACTAGGTCCTTACAGCACAAAAAGAGAAAGACCCAAGAATGGATGGAGGTGGAATCTAAAAAACTGACCAGCTGCAGAAACTGCCTCCGAGTGCTAATAGAAAAGAAAGAAAAAAAACTTGAACGAGAATGAATAGTGGATGCACTCATGTGCTGGCCATATAATTGGCATGAAGAGGGTGGTCTTTAAAAATATGACAGGGGTAAAATCTTCTTCTGGTGTTTCTTCTGTGTTTTCAGAGCCACCCTGAAGCAGCCACTGGTGTCTAATACAGCATTGTGAAAGGGATTCTTATAATAGCACTAATGAGTGCTGATCAGAAGCGCTCATCCATGAAAAACAAAGCCAGGCCACCCATCAGCCAGCAGTGGATCAGGAGGACACACGAGTTCCAGTTTTTGTTGCTGTATGAGAGACAGAGCTAAATACAGACACTGGCTTACCAGAAAGCGTGCCAGCAGAACGGATAAATCCGAGCATTTAATCCATTTAATAATTTTGAATTCCGAGAACAAGGCTTGGGTTTCCTGGACAGGGAATCGCAGGGTCAACAGTGTGAACGTATTCTCAAGGACCAAGACAACAGAGAACAAGATGTCAAGACATCAGAGAGTGCAGTGTTGTGTGTGAGGAGTGGAGTCTTGTTTAATGATTGAGATACAATGAAAAGATAAGAGGAACAAAGAAGGACATTAATAGAGAACAAAAAAGAGAAAGCGGGTGTTAGAAAATGAGCTAAATCTTGAATTAAGCAGAGATTGTCGAGTCATGATGTGATGATGTAGGTGGGAAGCCTGGCTCATAGTCATGGAAACAACCGCATTTTTTTCTGCTTTGCTGTGATGGTAAAGGAGAATCACTCAACGGCTTTCACTGATCAGCTATGACACATCAGTTGTACAGGAAAAGGAAGTCTTTGGAAAATCACTCAGCTGATCAGGTCTTGTCTCTGCTTCATTTCATCTTTCTGTGTTCTGAGATGCTTTTCTGCTCACCACAGCTTTAAAGATTGATTATTACGCTTCCGCGGTCGTCTTGTATCAACGTGTTTTCTGTTGTTTTTGCACATCGTTCTGTTTAAACTCTGGGTAAAACACCTAAAGGATAAGCATCTTTTGAAGAACTCAACATTCATGTCATGAGCGAAGTCACTGAGTCCATTGGGATGTTTGAAATGTATCTGTTGTTCTGCACTGTGCTGCTGCCACATGATTGGCTGATTGTATACACGAATGAATGCACAGGTATTGTGTCATTTTTTTTTATTTTAACCCAATACACGTTTATCATAAATTCTTCTCCTTCAATAGTAAGTTTGCTTTGGACTTGTTGCAAAATTAGCTTCAACCTGACAAGTAATATTGGGTGAAGAACAGCACTGAGTTGCCTTTTTACTTCAGAGACATGGTCTCGAAGCAGCTTTATAGAAATATAAACATTTGGCATATTGGGGCAAGGAAAAACTCCCTGAGACGATATGAAAAATAAACCTTGAGCCTCAAAAGTAAATTTAATCATCATCTAGGTAACACCGGACAGACTGATCATAAAAATTGTCCTTAATACAATTGTATACTGTATAGTCAAGTGGAGTTGTGCAACTAGTGATCGGTTTTTACGTTGTCTGACAAGGTTGAAGGTTGACACAAGTTGGACCTTGTGATCTTTTGATATACTGTATGTGTTGAAAAGTTTTCAGGAATTTATCATGCCAACCTTTACAATAGTTACTGGAGCGCACGCTGATCCCCAACGCATCAAAGAATCACCTCCAAATTTTACAGTGAGTTTTGATTCCTTTAAGCATCATCTGAATTTGAACCATGACGACCTCAAGAATCATTTAAAGCGGTGCAATTCTGAACTTGTGAGTTTTTCTACTCCTCACCATCCTACTTTTAAAACCTTTTATCCTTTTAGCTTTTGATTGTGCTTTAACTTATGTAATTCGTCTTTTTTTAACAACTGCCTGTTTTGTGCAGGTCAACTAGCTGTGTCTTTTTAGTGCTCTTTTTTCCCTTCAGTATAAAACAGAATAATTGTGCAAATTCTTGTAATTAGAGCACAAGTAAAGCATCTAATGGAATAACAGAATCAATAACATTTTCTTCGGCACAGACAGTAGTTATATTTAATTTAAACCCTTTTACAGAATGTCAATAACAGAGTTCAAGAGGAATTATTATTTCAAATGTCACTGCCAGTGCTCCATGGATTCAGACCCACTGTGACACTGACCAACCTGAAGTGGTTCCTAATAATTAATAAATGTCTGAAAAAATTATAATAAGATAATAAAAAAAAAAACGTAAAAATTTTTAAATTATTTTGTGCATTTATTGGTGGGAAACAGTTCCATGTGATTGTGTCCTATATGCAGGACAGGAACAGTTGGTCGAACAGTTGGTCTATGCGGGTTTGTCTCACGGCTTCTCCAGGCATCGTTCGAAACGTGGCGCTCTGCTGCAGCTCTGTCTCACGCCGCAAAATCCTTCTCGCTGGCTGTCGCATGGCAAGCAGGGCACATGCCATCACCCTGCAGTGATGTTCCAGCTGGCAGGGACCCGCTTTGTAAAGCTGTCAAACAAGCACACAACCCACTCCTCCCTGTGTGTGCTGCCGACTCACACTCGACAAATCTCACATGCCACCGAAGCCTCAGCTTCAGACGTGATAATGAGCTGTTAAAAGAGGCTAATGTTAGAAGGCTTTTTTTTTTTTTTTTTTAATTTCGGGATCATAAAATTTGTGGATGGTCATTGAAAACCTGTGTCCTCTATTTTGTTTAGATTTTTTAGTTTCAAAAAAAAAAAAAAAAAAAAAAAAACAAGGAAAAGAACTAGGACCTTGTGTCATTTACTATGGTTTTTAATTATGCTTCATTTTCATTCCATTTCACTAATTGTATTATTTTCCGGCTGCTAGAGAACTTCTTTAAATTTTCCCCAAAGGCTTTTCACACCTTTCAGTCTGAGAAACCATTCTGTTCAACCCTCTATGTGGTTCTGGCTGCTTCTGCAGACGGGATGCTGGAAGATGCTGTTGTCTGTTTGTGCTGCCTTGCAGACAGACTGGGCTTAAGTCAGCCATGTTAATCTGAAGTCACTCAGCCTGGGCAGAGCCAGGCTTTCATCTCCTCTTAAACAACGCGGATTGGCTGCCAAATCAATATGCTCCGACTCCCCTCTTACTGTACGCTAGGCACTTAGTATGAGTCAGGCAGAGTGGCAGACAGTCTTAATAAGGCTAATATCCAGCATGCAGACACCCCGGGGTACGCAGGCAGACGAGGGAGGATTTTCAAGGCTTTTATTGCTCTCAGCACCTACATTTGGACTTCAAACGTAGCACCCTTCAAACCTGTCGCATCCTCAGATCAATAGCAAAAAGCCTGGGCTTGTCCCAGTAACGAATGTGATCAAAAGTACCGCATGCTTTGTGTATGACTGAGGCCACGTGTCTGCTCAGCACTCATTTGTTTATACAGTACAGACTGCGTGTAAAATGATAAGGAGCCGGAAACGTATTTATATCCTGTGGAGTAATCCGTAAACTGTCTATACTGACAAAAATAGTTGGCCCGTCACCTTCTGATGACATCCTGCACATCAAATTCACAGTTCGTCACTTCTGTATATTAAAAGCGTCACCCGAGCGGAAAGGTGTCAAGACGCTTTAGGATAAATTGCGGGAATGGAGACAAATGATACCATTTGATAAAATGAAACCTCTTTTTAGTTAATGTACATACTTACATTAGACTAGAGCTCTTTTAACACATGTAGTTGCGCATGTAGAGACAGAAGCAATAAACACTAAGAGACAGCCAGTAGAAGAAAAAGAAGACTTTAAGCATTCATTTTTACACAGGAGCACACTTATTTGCCTTTAGAATAAGAAAAGAAGAGTAAAGTGAGTGTTTAATAATCTTAGATTTAGTTTTGTGTAACACTTTTACCTTTGACCAGATTCAAGATATCACTTCACTAAGATGTTGTTTATGCTTTTTTCTTGCAGTGAATCATTATTCATTAAAAGAACGTTCAGACACCCCATCAGATACTGTATACTGTAATCATGTTGTTCCTGTCAACCCCAGCGTCCTCAGCTCGGAGTGCTGTGTTTTCACACAGTCGGTATATACGAGCCCACAAGAGCCTGTTGGACTTATCTGGCAGCAAAGCAGTCTAACAGCTTTGGCTTAATACACCCTCGCTGTGCTGGGCAGACACTATTTAGTCAGACAGCTCCACACGGCAGGATGAAGCTGAACAGAAAACATTTAGTGAAAATAAATAAAATAAAAATTCAAAGCCCTTGCTCAAAAGAGTGGATGTTTGGGACGTTTGAGAGTCACGATGTCCGATAATGATTTACTGGTCAAAAACTGGTAATTTTTATCTTTTTTTCCCCTAAATAATTGAATATTTGACAATTTTTTCTGTACTTATCTGAGCAATATAGAGCAATAAAGCCTACAGATGTTCTTACTTTTTTTTCAAAACAATTGAATTTGTGCCTATGTTCAGCATTGAATTTTTTTCAAATTCCAAAATGTTGCTTAATAACGTATATGAAAATAGACACTCAGGACTATAAATAGACACTTCCACGCACGCAACCGTACGCTATCTACTAAAGCTATTTCATCATGTCAGCTTAGAAGGTCAAATATGGTGCCGACTCTGAGTGCAGGACATGAAAGTGTAACACATTACAATGTCTATAGTTAAAGCTGATGGGAGTTTAAACCCATATCAGTGGCTGTGAAAGGAACAGATTTACATAAAGCCAACTTGTTTGTTTTTAGCTGTTCGTCGAGCAATCTTACATGACTCTACTAAGCCTAAAAACTGTCAGCCTTTCTAAACAAGGCCTTGGTGATAAATCCTTGGATTCATCCATTATCCTTATGATAAGTGAAATGACGTGATTGTGGAGTAATCTTGGCTCAGAGGCACGCTTTCTCAAAATGGGAACTTGAGCTAGAATGGAAACAGCACTTCAATAAATTCACAGCTGTCACATAAAGGTGTACAACCAAAGCCCAAAGAAACGGACCACGTTTGACGGCCCACCTTTTATAGAAATGAAGTGCGTTGAACAGTGAAGCAAATTCGTCTTTTATAAATAAGCACAAAGACTCCCTTCTATTCCTTCATTCCATTCGGCTGATCGTGTCGATTACTTGTGACTTCTGCTAAAATACAATGAGTGACTTGCATTGCAGGAGACTGATTACCGTTTCCTCTGAAGAACTAAATCTTGTTCGGGTGCTGAATAAGATCTTGTCAGCATCTTTTTTGAAGAATGACGAACAATATAACTCGGTGCCTACACTGCCGAAGAGAGGCCGAGATTACTAGGAAACACTTGCTAATTAGTTTTTTGGAATTGAAGGCCTTCTTTGTAAAAGTGTTTTCAGTGTCACGCAGAACACACACATTGATTTGCACTATTTACTACTGTGTAGTACAAAGCAAAACACTCCACTGACAATTTTATTAGCAGGGTTTAGATAGGATTGCTTGTGCTTGTTAGACATGAAAGGGCTTTTCGTTTTTATCCTATGGAGAATTGTTTTACAGTAGAACCGCTGCATTGTACCCAGTTTATAAAACCCTTCTCTGGATCAGTGATAGCAGCACTTTTGCAGCCCTAACCTCAAACATGTACAGTCTGATACAATGCGGTGTTAGGATGTTACGGCTAGATGCTTAGCACAAGGCACCCAAAGAAACACTTAACTCTCCTTTGTTGTTCGTAAGTGTCGTATTTATTCACTGTCGATAAATATGCTGTTAGCGATGAAACGCCACCAGTAATATCTCTAGGAAACGACCGGTAATTTCGAGATGAGGATGGAGCAATAAACAATGCTGCTACTGTACAAGTAAACACAAGTCTCTTCCTGCGTAAAAGGAAATTGTGAAATATTCTTAGAATTTGTTCCTCTGTGTTTTCCTTCTTTTGTCTTTGTATGTTTCAGCTGGCTTAAAACAGCCAAAAAGCTTGAGACAAGCCGCAATTTAAAGCGGCCATGTGCGTTTTTTTATCCAGTCATGGTTGTTGTCACTGCACTGCAAATAAGAAGGGTTTAGGTTTAGGGTTTATGTACAGTATGAAACGTCAGATTATAAACAGCCAGGATTAATTGTTAACCCCAGGTATAGTATGAACAGTGTCAAGATAAGCCAGGATTGTGTTTACTCTGAGTTTTCAATCACCCGGGATTAAATATCTCAAAAGAATGCAATGCCTTAAAGTGTGTGGCTCAGGCTAGGAGATGCCGTTTAGAAAGCTTTGCCCTCAGATAATTGTTAAAGTACTGGATAAGTTCAGCATACTCTAGTTGACCCACCTGATGCTGCTCACACTCCCAGTCTCAGATCCCAGTTTGCATCGCTCCAACTGGGTGGCCACGATCTGTCGCTCGGCTTCGAGCTCTCTGGTCAGTCTCTCAAACTGCAGCTCCTGCGAGACAAAAAAACATTTAGAATGTACACAGATTGTGCATGTTAACTTCGAATGTAATAATCACTTTGTGAATTCTTGAACTGCGCTTTGTGTGTGTGTATACGTGTTTGTGCAGACTTTTGAGTGGCTTCATTCATTGCATGACCTAGTTGTGTGTTCAAACTTAGTGGTTATGCTGAACTTTTCAAGGATAACAGGAAATCTAAAAAAGCACGCAAAATGAACTGAAATGGAATGGACCATATTTCATAAGTAACTGTATCAATACTTTTGAGGCAATTTTTATTTTGTCTATTTATTTTCCCACCAGATAGCTAATGCCACTATATTTGACATTTACTACTCTACATTTTTCACTATTCCCAGTTTATTTTATTGAATTTTCTGTCTTCTTCTAATTTCATTCTATTTTATTGTATTCTGTTTTGTATTTTTTTAAGTCCCCCTTGTTGACACTGTTCTATCAGATCGTGTATATATATATATATATATATTTTTATAAAATGAACAGTCATAAAAAATGTCACTGCATGTCGTACCATGTAGGATTGTGTAAGTGTCCAGTAAAATCTGACCTTGAACTCAAACAAAAACATTCACACCAAAGCTTTAACAGTTTCCAAACACTTTTCTTCAAAACTTGAGTACATTATGTTGCATTGTATTATTTTTGGATTTTATAAAATTTCAAGCAAATTTTGCACTTTTAGAAAAATGGTTCTTTAGAGGGATAGTGAAGGGCACTTAGCTTCCTAAGGGTTTCTATATCCATCTGGGGATGTGAAACAGCACTGTTCAAAAAAGAAAACAGGACAAGGACAAGTTCTTTATTGAGCCATTTTACACAGTGTATGGACTACATTATTATAAAGTTGTCACTTGTATTAAAACGCAATATTTTATATAAAAACAGAAAAGAAAGCAGAATTGTTTGGACTCAATTTGGAGTGCAATGTAAGAGATCTGCTATGTAATTAAACACAAAAGGCTCAGAGGGCAGTGGCTGCACTCAACATTTCTCCCTCTCCCGTCTTAATTAGATAAGCACCATATAACATTTAATGACAAAGCTGTCAATGCCAAATCAGAGACTGAAATCCCAGGGTGCCACTAAGCACTGTGAAAAGCCAGAGCGAGAGAGAAAGAGGGAGAGGGAGAGAGAGAGAGAAAGAGAGAGAGAGAGAGAGAGAGAGAGAGAGAGAGAGAGAGAGAGAGAGAGAGAGAGAGAGTGAGAGAAAAGAGAAAAAGAGAGAGAGAGAGAGAGAGAGAGAGAGAGAGAGAGAGAGAGAGAGAGAGAGAGAGAGAGAGAGAGAGAGAGAGAGAGAGAGAGAGAGAGAGAGAGAGAGAGAGAGAGAGAGAGAGAGCGGGGGACAGAGAGAGAGGTGGTGTGGGGACAGAGAGAGAGGTTGGGGACAGAGAGAGAGGTTGGGGACAGAGAGAGGTGGTGTGGGGACAGAGACAGAGGTTGGGGACAGAGAGAGAGGTTGGGGGACAGAGAGAGAGATTGGGGACAGAGAGAGAGGTGGTGTGGGAACAGAGAAAGAGGTTGGGGGACAGAGAGAGGTGGTGTGGGGACAGAGAGAGAGGTGGTGTGGGGACAGAGAGAGAGGTGGTGTGGGGACAGAGAGAGGTGGGGGGACAGAGAGAGAGGTAGTGGGGCAGAGAGAGAGAGAGGTTGGGGGACAGAGGGAGGTTGGGGGACAGAGAGAGAGGTTGGGGGACAGAGAGAGAGGTGGTGGGGTAACAGAGAGAGAGGTTGGGGGACAGAGAGAGAGGCTGGGGGACAGAGAGAGAGGTAGTGGGGCAGAGAGAGAGAGGTTGGGGGACAGAGGGAGGTTGGGGGACAGAGAGAGAGGTGGTGGGGTAACAGAGAGAGAGGTTGGGGGACAGAGAGAGAGGTTGGGGGACAGAGAGAGAGGTGGTGGGGTAACAGAGAGAGAGGTTGGGGGACAGAGAGAGAGGTGGTGGGGTAACAGAGAGAGAGGTTGGGGGACAGAGAGAGAGGTGGTGAGGGAGACAAAGTGAGAAAGCCTGAGGGAGAAGCATGTAGAGAAAGAGGGGTATAAAATGAGTTCATTTCACCACAAGGTCACAACCCCCTCCCTGCTGTTTAGCTTAACAATGCTTCACTGGTTTAAAAGACTTCAACAGAGATTAATAACAATGTAACTAATAATTACTGATAATAAATATTACACTGTAATATATCACAAAAAATGAAAAGAACAGGGAAAAGGATGAAAAGGGAAAACCGCTGCTTAGCAAGTAAAAACCTCCTTAATACAAGCAAAATGAGATTTGGCATATCTGAGCAGACTTTAATAAAATATACCGTAATGAAAACGTCGTCCATCCATCCATCCATCCATCCATCCTTCTCCCTCTCTCTCTCTGTCCCTCTCTCTCTCCCTCGCTCTTTCTCCATCTCCGTCTCTCTCCCCCTCTCTCCCCCCCCTCCCCCCTCTCTATCTCTCTCACCCTCGCTCTGTCTCTCTCCCTCTCTGTCTGTCTGTCTTTCTCTCTCCTTCTCATCTCTCTCTCTCTCTCTCTCTCTCGCTATCTCTCTCTCACTCCCTCTCTGTCTCTCTCCCTCTCTGTCTCTCTCTCCCTCACTCTCTCTCGCACTCCCTCTCTCTCTCTCTCTCTCACTCCCTCTCTCTCTCTCCCCCACTCTCTCTCTCTGGCAGGCTTCAGTTTAAGAGTGCTCGAGAATTCATCACCTGCTCTTCTGGGCAAAAGCCCAGATGAAGGCTACAGAAATGTCCATTCAACTTCTTGAACAAGAGGCTCTATACACACAGTACTGCGGAACTGGGATGGAGCAAACTTACACCACAAACCCATTCGTAGGGTAATAAAATGAAAAGTATAACTGGCGGTGTTATGATGAGGAACATTAAATCTGACCCTTTTCCTGATTTTCTCCAGCCACCCCAGTCTGTGGTTATTTAGGAAGTTGCAACCCCCATACACCCCCCCTCCGCCCCCCCTAGCGAGTGCAATACGAAACGGTCAAGATGCTGACAAATGTTTTAAATCTCGTACATCAGAACACAACGTGCATCTCATCAGAAGATAGCATGCATTATATCCCATTATGCCAGAGTCATTGTGCCAACAACATCAACAAACACCGCGCGAGCGCGTGCTTTTAGCGCGCCTTTAAGTACCGCCGAGCACCTGTTGCTCCACACGCGCGAACTTAACACGAGCGCTTACCTGCGTACGGAGAAGCTCCACAAACTGCAAGCAGGAAAACACTAAACAGCGTGTATCTGTACACAGACATGCCTCTCTTCTTCTGCACACTGCTTTAACATCCACTTAACAAGAGCGAAGCGTAGAGAGAGTGAGAGAGAGAGAGAGAGAGAGAGAGAATCGCACAGGACTTGCAGCGCGCTCGGGCACAAAGGTCGCCATGGCAACAGACAATTTCGAACCCCTTCGGCATTATTTATGCAACGCTGCCTTACAAAAGCCCCGCCCACAAGAGCTAACATCACCCGCCTCCTTTCTGACGCCATTTGAGGCTCAGTCTGAACAACCAGTACAGGAGAAACAACTAAAAAGCTCTTCAGAGTGGCAGAGAGATTAAGATTTTTCCCCCTCCAGGTTGAGAGAGCAGTAGTTCTATAGTTCTCTCTCTCTGAGGATGCTGAGTGCCTATTATGCCTCAATGAACTACAAAAGCTGGGTTCTTAGTAGCAGGAGCTGAGTAAATATAGCCTTCTGTGCAGGAAGTCCACAGGCGACGTCCAGTCACCAGTCTACAAATTATTGCAATTACTGTCACTGTTCTTTCTGACTAACAAGACCCTTAAGAAACTAATGAGACCCTTAAGGTGTAAGGGAAAAAAACACGCTAAGCCAGAGACGTCTGGGAGAGGTAGAGACCAGCACAGTCGCTGCTCCTGACCTGCTAATAAAATGATGAGTTGAAACTCTAACCCTTGAGGCTCACTTCTCATTTTTGTGAACCTGGCAATAGGATATCTAAAAACTGCAAGGAAAACACAAAGAGAATACAGAAGAGAAAACAAAAGAAAAACAGTCAATGTAATCTCATCCGCCCAGGGCTTTTATTAGCTATTATTAACGACATGAAAATAAAATAGACCTGAAAAATTTGCCTTTATATCACAACGGACCTGACAACAGAAAACAAGAAGAATGTTTAGTTCTGCATTACTGACTTTATGCTCAAAAAGAAACAGCGTTTTTAATCACTGTCCGATGACTGTTTTCATTAAGCTTATCTGGAGAGTGTTTGAATACTTAATAGCAGGCCTATTTATCCTTTTTCTGTCCAAATTTGTTCAAAAATTGGGGAAAGCAAAGAGAACTCAAATCGTTCTACAGTTACCTTGACAGCCAGGGTGACAATAATAATCTGCGTTCTCTGTGTTCTGCAAACAAATGATATTTTCTGCACAAAATGTCAAAGGCCATAGCTAAAGCAAATATGTTTTAAAATAATAAAAAAGATGGGACTTTTGACTCCGCATCCGTCTCGCTGTGCCATCTGTGCCTGTTCAGATGTCTCCAAGGACAATAGCTGGAGAAAAGCAAAATCATGGAAAAGCAGAATTCAAAGGCAAAATCCACAGCCAAGACTATTATGAGCATTCATCATTGGATATGAATCAATAAAATGCTGTTTAATTATTATCATCTGTGTATGTTTTGTGCTGCTTTGTCAAAATTACATTACAGTACACAGGAATCTTAGAAATCTTCATTTTCATATTTTGGTCTTAACTAGCTAGCTTTAGTACACTTCAGTACAAACCCTGCTATGCACCCAGTCTTCTGTCTCTATGTAGTACTAACATATGGCAACAGTTCATTCAGCCAATTCTAGCTATAATAACTGGTATAGCTACAGAGAAAAATATAAACAATAGGTGTTTTAACACATCCATGCAAGACAGAAGAAAAGATATTTTAGGTTGGACCTTAATTGTTTCATTTTGTCTTCTGTAACAAGCATTAAACAAGCATATTATATATCTCTTTCTGTCTCCCTGTGTGTTGGAGTGTGTATTGTACCTTTTGTTTTCTATACATATACTCAAGAAGAAATACACTCATGAGAAATTTCCGTGTTTTAAAAATGCAGTGTTTATTATGAACATATTTTCATTTCATGAATACAAAGTAGGCCAGCTGTGTAGAAGTGTGGTTTGTGGTTGCCACTATACACCAGGAGGCCACTAGAAGATTTAGGTTAGATAACCTAGATAAGTTGTGCACACATCTTTACTTCCATCTGTTATCTAATGTGGTACTCTGGATCCTCTGTGAAGATGGGAACTTGTAATTTATACTGTCTTCTATTACTAAGATGTGCTATCACTGGCTAGTAAATTGATGTTTGGATAATGCGATAAAGTTGAATTTTGTCCAACTTGAGTTGGTTTTCACTCCTTAAATGCTCCTCTACTCATGTACTTACTACTCGCTGCTTACTTCTACAAAACTTCTAGTATTTTGGAAGTTCACTTCTATCTCATTCTGGAGAGTTGCATGGTTTTACCACTATGTTGGTGAACTTGAACCAGCTACGCTATGCAGACGTTATTTACTCTATACTTTAACTGAGCTGATTTGCCCTCTGTTAAAGTGCCATCTATATTTTTATACCACATTCATCGTGAAAGGCCTCTGGTTAGCTGACTAACTCCCTTCCAATAGAGCAAGACAACAACTGGTCCTCCTTCTATGTTTTAATCCCTTAAAGTGTTCTGCAGGATACTGCTAGTTACTGTATAAAGAAACTTGCGGCTAACATGTGCTGCTAAGGGGCATAGATTTGGCCCTCCCTCTACTTTTTACATCATGCCTATGGTTGAGTATTGCAAGTTCACTTGCATTACATTGATCTACCACAGGACTGTAAAGTCCCTGTATTCTACATTGTACCAAGTAGACAGCCTTTTCTAATAATGCTACAAAGTTTGCAAACACAGAAATTGCTAGGCATTACATTATTGTACACTGCCATGGCATGGCATCTTAAGGACATTCAGACATTTTCTGCTCGAGTCAACTGACAAGCACCTCAAGAAGCTACAGTAGAAGGAAACCCTAGTTGCAATTTAGACAAAATAATAATTTTTAATAACTAAACATGGCTCAACTGAAATTAGTGCTAAGGAACTATGACTATGACTGTTTGACTCTTTGAGGCTTGAATTTCGCAACATAGCCCCACAAATAGCTCAGTGGCCAGTCATCCCACTTTGATGACCCACTAGCTGAGACACCAGAATTCTCTACCAATTTTGGTGGCCTTCCTGGGACATATTCTAGGTGATAAATGCCTGCTGTTAATATTTGTGTAACTGTCACCAAAGACACTAAATCACTGCCCAAGTGTTCCTGATTGACACTTTTACAGGGGTAAAAACTGCAGTACAAGCCATATAGCCACAAGAGTGTTTCACATTTCTGAACCTTCTTGATGCCTAGCTTGTCTTACAGAAGCTGGTTTCTATGGTTTGCCCTTGTAGTCAGGCACTCTAACTGAAAGTCCTTTTGGAAGGTGCATATATATGTTCCTGTGATGGCCAATGCAATTACAATACTGGTTCCTGTTAACTTAAACCAAAGAGCACTCCACCCAGAACTTATCCACCCATTGTCTTACACTGGAACACTCAGAACAGCAAAGTAATACCAAAGCAAATCATACGGTTAGCTGGCACAATGCAGGACATGTTTGTACCAGAATTTGATGGATATTTTACCACTCACCAATCAGTTTTAGTCTGCTTCTTTAAAGAATGCTTGGATGGATGATGACTCTGCATCAGTAATTCCCCCTAGGCTTGCTGGAACTGCAGGTATTTGAGAAATGGATCCTCAAAACTGTACCCCAAACACCAATAAAACATGTCTCTGTAAAGGGAGCTCAATCACAAGCCCACTGATAGTACAGGACATTTCTAGCAGGAGTCTGGTTCCTCACCAGAGACAGATAATCAGGCAGAGTTGGGCAGTTTTCTATGCAGTGAAATGCTAATAAATTACTGATGTGGTTCTCTATAGGACATACTGTACATATCTGGTCCACAACAAGCTTGCCACATGCTAAATGCCTTTCTTCCTCTACTGCAAATTCTTCCTACTCTGTGCAGGATTCAGCAACTAGGCCATAAGCCCCTACTTTTGGCCTCTCAGTGGTTGGTAAGATGTTTGTTACCATTGCTGCTTTCACACCCTGGCAGGTCCCTCTCCAAACAGACAGCAAAAAGATCATCATTCCTGTTAACGATATTCAACTTCTTGGCTAAACCATGTACATTTCCCAGTTCCTAGCATCATCATCTTCAGGAATGTTTGAAGTAGCAAGCAGCAAGTTCCCATTTACCCTAAAGATGCATGTCTGTGTCATTCTATGGACTTGGTCACCAAGGAGCCCCATCTGAGACCTTTAAGAAATTCCCTCTTATGTTGGAGACTCTTAAAGGTCCTCCTTATAAGCCCATGTGTGAAGTTCACTTAATGTGGTTGTCCTCAGAATCTTACTTACAGGGATTTGCTTACGTTGTGACAAGCATGCCTTGTGATGCGTTGGTGGACAAATGACGTTGGAGTTACCTTGTAGCTGAATCAAAGATTTTGTACCACTTAACTCACTTAGTCAAGTGTCCCTGAGCCTTCATTGAGCGTGAACTTGAAAAATGTTGGCGGCTGTGCCTTTAAGTGCATTTTGGACTTAGTTGCATCCATTTAATCATTAGACTGTTTCACTTGACATTGATGGCAGAAGACAAATATTATCCAGGTGTTATACACCCCTCCTGGTGGTTTGAAATATGCTAGTTAAGTAAGTAACAGTAGATATAACCTTGTGGAATAACCTTCTAGAACCTGCATCAGTTCAACAAGAAGGATCTTGTTGTAATATCTCAGTGTGAGTGCACATACAAACTACCTTTTGCAATCCTGCAACAAAAGAAACAAAAATGAAATAAGAAGATTGTTATTAAGGATAAAAATACATGCAGGTCCCTTAGACAACACTGCAACACTGTAATGCCAGGGAAAAACAATTAAAGGGTATAGGAACTAAATAGCTATGGAGCGTCATTGTGATGCTTCAGCAGGTTGCATCTTGTGGACAAAGGCTATCAGGTAACTTTTTACAGACCACATGATTTAACTTACAAATCAAATTTCTAAATTTCATAAAGAAAGAACTTTAGGGGTGTTTAGAGAAGAGCTTACATAACAGGATTTGTTCTTTAATGCTTCCCTTGTTACTGTAAATAGCAAGAAAGTGCTACAAATCTCCTGCTACACCAGAGAAAGTACTCCTCGAAAGTGAAGTATGAATTCTGACAAGTCTATTTCTTTTAGAAAACAACGAAAACTGCGGATCCTCAAGATACAGTTAAGATTTTTCCAATAACTATCCGACTCGTTTAAATGTAATGGAACATTAAATGTCATTAAAGGATCTATAGCCACTTCCCCAAGTACTACCTCCACCAAATGCTTGTTCAGATTATTATTCATATCAGCTGTAAAGAACTGAATGTGAGTGATAATAAAAATATGAAAATCTGAACAAAGTAGAATAGACTGTGATTTTGTATTAACAGAGCTGCCCGTTTATAAAGATGGCTGCAGTTTCCATCTTCACTCTCTTCTCACAAAAGCCTGCTAATGGCTCCTAATGGCTTGTGGTATTTGACACTTTCCCAATGTAACCTGCTAAACAACTAATGGAATACTAATGCCAGGTTAAGTGCTTGTATGTCAGTCTCTTTAAAACGCTTGGGTTAATTTTCTAAACCTGATCGTTGTTGACCATTAGCAATTAAGAATATTTGGGGGGAAAAAATCCAACCTAGCCTTTTATCGGCATATGGATAGTGTTATATGCATGTCATTCACAGTGAAGACAGAGCCTGCACATAAAAGAAAACAGAAAATCTTGCCAAATCATGAAATGGATTCATTCTTAGCATTCTTTTTGCTCAACTAAGCAGTTTTATCATTTATTTTGAATCGGGACATAATGGTTCAGTGGTTAAGGCTTTGGGTCACTTATCAGAAGGTTGGGGATTCAAGCCCAGGAGCTGCTGAGACATCAACGTTGGGTCCTTGAGCAAGGCCCTTAACCTCACCTGCTCCAGGGGTGCCATACTATGGCTGATCCTAGGGCTCATAATAACCTGGAATATGCAAAAACTTACGACACTGCATGTCGTACTCTGTATGTGACAAATAAAATTTGAATACACACAATACCTGAATATTTTGCATTGCTTATCATTGGATACTAAAGAACACTTGTGAAGCAGAGTGACAAACCACTTCTGCAACACTGCTTCAAGTTGACACTTGAAATCTGCACATTACCGAATGAACCACTGATTTATTTTAAAATATAAAACATGATTAACAAATAGAGAACTTTGCCTGATGACCTCAGATAGTAAACCCACTTCTCACATAAAAATAATATAAAACAATGCCCTCTATTGGTTGAAGCAAAATAATTATTTTAGTAGGGCAAGCAAATATTGTAGGACAACTGTTCTCTATGTGTTGTTTTATTGTTTTTTTTATTGTTTAAGCCTACTTAAGTGGCTTATAACTATATACTTTGAATACTTGATGGATTTAAACTATTCCACAATAATACTAATATGTTTCGTGGCACAGTTGTGGCTCAAACAGTTAAGGCTCTAGCCTTAAGCAAGACCCTTAACCCTCTCTGCTCCAGTGGTGCTGTATCATGGCTGACCCTGTGCTCTGAGACTAGCAAAGTGTATTACACTTTGCTAGTATTTTAAAAATAATGCAACGTTAATAATTCCATTAAATACATATATTTATTCTAGATTTTTATTCAATGTGACTAATATAAAAAAACTGTCAAACAGGTCTGTACTGGGAGCCTCAAACAGTTTTTTTGTACTAGAAAGTGTATACAAAAGATTTGAGAAGCCTGAGTTCAGGTTACATGTATTTGACTACAGGAAGTATGATTATCACTCGGCTTTCACAGATGACCTGGTACAGCTCTGGTAACAGTAGCAATGTGTCCTTAGTATTTCTTCACTTAACATAACATTGGCATTGATTATAAATAAATAAGGTACAAATTATTAACTCAAATGGGAACTTGCATTAAAGCAAAAATAAACAAACCTATCCATGGATAATTTCCAGAACCTGAATGGAATAAAAATGAAAAAGCACATCTGTCTAGTGGGGTGTGGTTGAAAGTCTGGCTTTTCTTTAAGCCAGAGAGAGGAAATAGGAGGCCTGCAGCAAAATAATATGGCTGACATTTTTATCTCTCTTCTCTAATAAGAGAGCTATTAGACCGGCTCATAGCAGCCTATGGCTTTGACCTACTTTACTATTCCCATGTCATTTCCAAACCATAAGAGTGTGTCAGGTTTTTTCCTTGTTCTGTGGTTAAAAGTGGTAGAGCAACCAAACAAGGACAGTCTCTGTATTACTTTACATGTATTTTAATAAGGCTTGAAGCGATGCTGGCACATAAACACGTGTCATTTCTTGCTACATGAGAAAAGCCAAATAGCATCAACAGCTCCATATACATTCCCACAAACTGGCAACTCATTACATTGGTGTTGGACGATGTCACTATAATATAGTGATAATTTATGATCAGCCACACAACAGACAATGAGTAAGCTTGCCAGTTGAGTGATCTGTGACATCAGCTGATGATACTACCATGGTGCCCATATCTGTCCTTCAGAAAACAGGTTACAGAGACAAAAGAAAACACAAAAGTCGTTTATCCACTCCCGCACTGTACAGTATCTGACTTTCCTAATCCTAAATAAATTTACAGCAAGAACTTCAGGATGCTTTGTGTTCTAATAAAGTTTTCATCCCCGTACACACAACAATGTCAATGCAATATGAAGAAGAGACAGCTGTAATCCTCACTGAAAGTTTGGGAACAGCAAAGTGAATTATTTTAAAACAACTGAAAAAAGGAGGATGATGTCACTGCGTTATTGCAGGCAAAGTGAAGTAAATGCATATTATTAAGTGTTATGTATTTCAATGTACATTAAGGCATCTGTTTGGATACTTTTGCTCACCTAAAAATTGGGTGCAAGTTTTAAGTTGTGTACAACATCTACAGTAGGTGTAGATATCAGACAGGCTGAAATTCTGATATATTTTTTCAAACCAAAATATCTTCAATGTATATCAAAGACAAAAGACTTGGCCTTGCTTTCAGAGTGGAGTGTATAATTTACAACTTAAAGTGTGAGAAAAGGCTTGAATGAGCCGCTAATTGTTATACACTTCAGTTACAAATGTAAATCAAAATATAGTAGAATTATTATATATGGGAACTAATTTATATTATTTGACAAATTATATATACGCCACGTTTCTCTGCATGCACTGGCATTTCACTTCAATAGGAAAACCTATATACTTGCTCATTCATGCAATTGTCCAATCAGTAAATCAAGGTGGTGCAGTGTATAAGATCATGTAGATACAAATCACGAGCTTCAGTTAATATTCACATCAAACATCAGAATTGGGAAAAAATGGGAGGTCCGTGACTGTGGCATGTTTGTTGGTGCCAAACAGGCTGTACTTCAGTAACTGAAGATTTCCTTGGAATTTTTTACAGCCAAGATATGTTGATGGCTTGATAGATGGGATACACATTGAATATTTTTTACACTCTTCTAGAGACACCATTCTGTGTAAAAAAAAAAATCTCAAAACTAGCTAACCTGGCACCAAAAACCGTCACATTTTCCATCCATTCTGATGTTCGAAGTGAACATTAACTGAAGCACTTGACCTGTATTGGAATGATTTTATACTTTACGCTGCTAGCACATGATTGGCTGAATGCATAAATGAACAGGAGTACAGGTGTTCCTATTAAAGTGTCAAGTAATACTGTATACAATACTATGTAGCTGTATAACGCATTCATCTTCACTTCCTGCTGTAAAACGTATCCGGTAACACAGGCCTCAGGCATGTATGCAAATCCACACACACACAGACACACACACACACAGACACACACAATCATTCAAATGCAATTTGCACCTTGAAATCAGAATGTGCACACTGTGCCACATGTGCTTATGGATGTTCAGGAATGGTATGGCCCACTTAATTACTGTTTACATCATGCAGTGACAGCTTTGATAATTTGGGAGTTTATGCTAAAAGTGTTGGAAAATAAAATGACAAGGTGCTGTACGCTATGATTGGACACTCTGTCTGGTTCATCTGGCTAATCATAGTGCCAGTGGATAAGTGATGCTCACAGTGTTCAGTGCAGTACACAAGCATGGATAACCAACGAAATCAATGGGTTCGGTGTGTTGTGTTTGTGGTAGGGTTGTTCATAAAAGCCAGTTATTAGCCAGTGAAACTGAGTGACCTGTTCCTTGACAGAGGCCAGAATGGCAGAGGTCGTCTCTGTCTCAGCTCCATCCCCGTTGGAGGCGTTTAGTACTGGGCTCAGCATGTTGGAGTTCTCACTGTCACAGGACTGGTCTGGAACTGGCATTACTCCTAGGAAAAAAGCAACACATTTTTTTAGAAGCACTTCAAGAGGAATACATAATATTGTATGTAGCAGCAGGGAGGTAATGATCTAAGCAAGTGGCCTATTAAAATGAGGTGCACATTCAATCCGGGTGATATCATAGTCCAAACCAGCAAGTAGCCTCACTCAAGTGTTGTTGTATTCTGAAATGATCTCTCTCTCTCTCTCTCTCTCTCTCTCTCTTTCCCCGCTTCACTGCTTTCCTTACCCTGTTCTTCACTGCCACTCCAACGTCTGCCTGTTTTTCTCCTCCATTCTGATTCTCTTATCACGTCTAGCTAACCAAATATCAGCCCAAGCTCCATTGAACAAGCAGAAAGAATGGCTTGTTTTAGGGAGCAAGAAAATGGCTGCCCATGTGCAGATGACTGCACCTGTGAGGGTTGCTAAAGTTGCATAACTGCTCTTTCAAGCTACTAAACCTCACAGGCAACATAGTGTGAATACATACAGAGGAAGATTAAGTGAGATGATACAAAGTTAGAAACCTTTCTTCTTCTCGCCTTATAGTCCGTAGGGAGTGCAGAGAGACATTTCTAGGTCAAACTGATGTCTTGCCACCAGTTAAGCGTGATCATTTTGAATGCGTCCAAGCATGGCAGCTTTAACTAATAACAGCGCCAGCTGTTGCTTTGATGGATTACACATCGCGGTGCTAATCTTAATCATGCACCTCCTCTTGACTGATAATATCAAAAATAAATGTAACACAGAAAATCTCCACAAGGAATATTAAGCCGTGGCCTTCCTATATAAAATAGACCTTGGCCCATGCATTGCAGCAAAATAAAGTTTGCTATGTTAAACATGCAGTATGCTAAACAGGATGGTAAATCATTTAGCACCTGAGCAGAACAGCAGGTCATTTCTTCCCCACATGATAAATATGTAGATCATCCATGCATCCTCCGGGCTGCCGCAAAACACACATTATTCCCTCTTCAGATTGATGCATACTCTTAACCATATCATACACAAGCAGATTGCCGTGCTGTTTATTTATCCTACATCCACCAAGTTACGTTGAATATAAATGTAAATTATGTAACTTCATTGTATATGAACTGCTCTATAAGGTAAAGCGAGATGTTTATAACAAAACAGGTTTAGATCTGAAGACCACAGCGTATGATTTAAATATTTTTTTACACAGTAAATCGTTCTGTAAATCGACAGCTCATGCCATGCTTGAAGAGGCCACTCCAATCAAAATGCAAATGTTTTACCATAATATAAAGATAATCAGTCTAAAGCATTGATTTGATTTTTGATCCTTCGTTTTCAAAGGACAAGCAGGTACAAACCATGCTAGCAGTACTGTATATCCCAATTCTGTCCATCACAGGGCTTCATGTATATATTCATACACAATCATTCAGTACTAGGGGTAATTTAGCAGCCTTTCAGTCTGGCAGTTTAGTCTGAAACAGAACACGGTCTGGATGAAAAACTTGTAATGTGAAAGCTGTCACTTGGACCAGGAAGCACTTCTGTGGTACCAAACCAAAGACTACCTCTAGGGGGTAGTGTGAGCTCAGTTGCTCTAAACT
Organism: Tachysurus vachellii; assembly: GCF_030014155.1. Classification (NCBI taxonomy): domain Eukaryota; kingdom Metazoa; phylum Chordata; class Actinopteri; order Siluriformes; family Bagridae; genus Tachysurus; species Tachysurus vachellii. Next base: position 9,375,799 of record NC_083466.1, on the reverse strand, counting down.
GAGAGCTACGATTCCCATGAACATGAAGGCGACTCATACTAAGGACTGCACTTGTTCAGGTAGTAAAGTAACTTGTGTGTATTTTTTATCCAATTACAACATCATAAGATTTCACAACACTAGGTAGCCTGAGTGATAGGGGAACATTGTGAGACGCAAAAAAGTGAGATGCCGCAAATGCAACAAATTCAATAGAATCAAATGATTCCAAAACCAGACCAGTGCTGTGGGGAATCCGGGAACATTCACAGTCAGGTTCAGACCACAGCGAACGTGCACAGTAAGTTCACCTACCACTATGTTTCTGGGAGAAGAACCTAGAGGAAAGCCTCACAGCCTCAGAGACAGCATGCAAAACTCCACACAGGCAGTAACCTGAACTTTGGAGCTTAACTCTGGAGTCCCTGAAGCTGAGATCCATCATTGCTATTCGAATGGCCCAGCTAACGTCCTTATCTAGCCTGCAAGAATGTAGCAAATGACTGAATCTTGCAACTCACACCTTATATATCCCAAATGTGAAGACTGAAAAACAGATTTCATGACAGTTAATGTTCATTGTTGAGTTGCAAATAAAAGAGAGGGATTCGGGGACAGTGAGCAGCTAGTAACTGAATAAGGACAAAGCTGAGCCGATTTCAACTGTCTTTACATTATTCACAGAGCCTGCTGTATATCTCTAATGAGCTGAGACTCAGGGAGCAATCTGCTTTTCTCTGACCATAAATGAAGCTTTCTGAGTTTCCAAGCTGCATGATTGTAGGGAATAAAATTAATGCCACTTGGTTGAATCTTTCAGATTGTTCCCTGTGAATTAATAGTAAGCTAAAGCCGTTCTCTATAAAATCCTTCTATTCCATTTGCCAGGATCAGTGCAAGCCTCATTGTAGACAGACACAAGTCAGTAGGAAGCAGAGGTTATTTATGAGTAAGACCCAAAATGGAGAAAGCTCTACTATATAGTATTGCTGTGAAATATTACATAAAATCAGACATAGAGGGTTGAAGTAGATTTCTCCTGCAGCTCTGTGTTTATTTATACTTGTTTCTTATATTCCCTTCATCTGTCCATCCATCCATCCCTGCAACGATCCATCCATCCATCCACCCATCCATCCATCCATCCATCCATCATCCATCCATCCATCCTTCCATCCATCCATCATCCACCCATCCATCCATCCATCATCCGCCCACCCATCCATCCATCCATCCATCCGCCCACCCATCCATCCATCCATCCATCATCCATCCATCTATCCATCCATCCATCCATCTATCCACCCATCCATCCATACATACATCCCTCCATCCAATTAAACTGTGGAACTGTTGAACCATTTTTCTTTTGCTGCTCTGTGTGTTAAACCTATTAACCATTTTCTTATATTTTATCCATCCATCCATCCATCCATCCATTCCTCCATCCATCCTATTAAATTGTGGAACTCTGCAACCATTGTTCTTTTGCTGCTCTGCTCTGTGTGTTAAACCTATTAACCATTTTCTTATATTTTATCCATCCATCCATCCATCCATCCATCCATCCATCCATCCATCCATCCTATTAAACTGTGGAACTGTGCAACCATTTTTCTTTTGCTGCTCTGTGTGTTAAACGTATTAACCATTTTCTTATATTTTATCCATCCATCACTCCATCCATCCTGTTAAACTGTGGAGCCATTTTTCTAACGCTGCTCTGTGTTAAACTTATTAACCATTTTCTTATATTCCATCCATCCACCCATCCGTCCGTCCATCCATCCTGTTAAACTGTGGAACCATTTTTTCTTTTGCTGCTCTATGTGTTAAACTTGTCAAAGGCCAAACAAATCAAATAAGCATAATATGCATCATGTAAATGAAAAATATCTTTAAAATATCTTTAAAAAAATGACTACGTGCTTAAAAACAACAGTAGTTACAAATCACCAGCACATAAAAAGGACATCATTTCTTTTCCCTTTACCAGTATTTTGTGCACTAAAAGCTCATGATACAATTGGATAGAATTTCTGGTCTAATTATAAATAAATCCCGCATGCAAGAACTCCAAGCAGAAAAATGAAAGACAAGGCAAGAGTTCAACAATGATAAAGACAATAAAAGGAGCTTTAGTGTGCTTCTTTCTAGTGCATACACACACACAGTCACAAACACGCAATACACACCGGAACCATGACATGCTTTCTAAGATTGCTAACTGGTGTTAGTTGTTAATGTAGCCTCTTTGACACTGTATATATTTAGCTACAATTCTACATCACAACTAATGTTTAACTGGGAAAAAAATGCAAATGCTAAATTTGCATTGGTGTGTCACAATAGACACGTGAAATGTACAGATGTCCCGTGGTGCGAGTCAAAATATCTGCGATGCATCATTTAAAAACTGCCATCATCTGATGCTGTTGCCACTTAGCTGCAGGGCCTTGCTGATATTCATTCATGCTGTGAGATAAGCAGAGAAGATTCTATATGTGGTGGGGGATGAGGGGGTGTTGGTGGCCAAGCTACACCGGCAAATCTCTTTAAAACAGCACAGAAAAAAGACAATGCACAGGAAAAGACAGTGGTAAATGATAACAGTGTAAATGTGAAGTGGGAGCATTTCATTCCTAAGGAGAACAAAAAAAAAATTCTTTAATAGAAAACTTTAATATAAGAAATATTATGAATATGAAAAGTGTCATTTTCACACGGAACGGTTTCAACCACGAAAGGACGCTTATATATTTTTTTCATCCTCCATTTTATCTTTTTGAATCATCTTTTCAAATTGCTACTCATGCTGTGTATCAGTGCAGCGTAAAAAAGGAGGACAAGTGCTTTTTTATCCCCTTGTCCAAACCATAAGACACATGCTTTTTTGTTGAGTCTCTCAGGAGCTGGAAAACACAATTCTAATAGCTAGATAAACTAACTAAAGTGTACCTTCCACCATTTTCTGTTGTCGCTAATAAAAAAAGGATTAATTTAGTATTTTATTTTGAGTATCTATTCTGGTTTAAGGATCAAGGCTGAAGATTCCTATCTTGTAGAATCCTGAGTTGTGCTTTTATTTCTTATTAAATCTCTTCTAACTCATTATGGCTTTCTATAATATTATTTGGTCTTAATATTGAACTTTTGTATAGGCACACAGTTAAGCACACAGTGGGCAGTGGTAGCTCAAGTTTTTAATGCTCTGGATAGTTGACCAGGGTTCAAGCCCCAGAACTGCAAAGCTGCCACTGTTGGGCCCTTGAGCAAAGGCCTTAACCCCTTTCTGGTCCAGAGGCGCTGTATCATGGCTGACCCTGCGCTCTGACCCCAATCTCCAAAGTTGGCACATGTAAAGAAAGAATTTGACTGTACTGTAATGTATAAGTGGCAAGCAAATGCTTCTTTATATCCTCCGCTTCAGTGGCCATCATGTTTTTGTCTTTATTCCCCGATAAAAATGCCAACTCTGCCTCTTTTAGCAACCAACTGTATAAATATAAACCCAGGATTGTTTACTTGTGGCTCCACAACAGTGAAATATATTATCCTGCTTTAACAGATTGACTCATGTGTCAGAAGACACTCAGAGATGCTTTTGAAAGCACTTGAATATCGACAAAGAAGCACTTTAAGCACCTTTTAGTGCATAAAGTTTATCCAGGTGTGTTTTGCCTCTTGAGGAAATCGATGGCCTGCGTTGCTTTATTCTGCATGTACAGTTAGTACTACTAGTACAGTAGTAATTCTTCTTTGCCTTGTAAGATTGTATCATTCCTAGCTTGACTGACTGCTCCAGACTGTGTACTAGCATTTCCTCAGCCCCTTGTGGAAAGGCTCTATAAGCACATTTACAAATCAAGTGTGGAATTGGCTCAAATTTGATTGCTCTGCCTACACGGCACACAGTTCTGATTTACCTAAGCAGTGTGGAAAATATATAAAATCATATAAAAATATGAACTGTTCAAATACGATTTAGCCGCTTAGATAATAATTCCACATGTATGTACCAGTGATAGCTACTAAAACAGAAACAGCCATCAGTTGGTCTTTTGGTTCTTTCTTTTGGATCTTCAACATCAAATATAGATTTGAATTCCAGCCAAAATTGGAATCTGAGCCTAAAAGCCAGCAATGTCATAATAATTCAAATAGATAACACTATCTATGGGTGGTATTGTGTCAGTTTTACCTTAACACGGAATCACAAGGCTTGTGCTACAGCCCTTGCAGGTTATCTCACTCTCCATCAGCACTCTATCACCCAAATGATTAACAGATCCTCCAAAAGATATGACGCTTCCTTTCACAGCCATGCTGTGATTCCTGACAGCCTTGACAGCATTCTAACTACAGTCTAAAAATGCATGCAAAAAAAAAAAAATGCTGTGTCTTTATAAATCAATCTGCTTGCCAAAACTGTCTCTTCAAAGTGATGGATATTGAATTTTTGTGTTTCAAAGTGCTGTTTACTGCAGGTGGTAAGATTAAAGCAGCCCTCATAAATGCCTCTCATAAGCTCACCCGTTGGACTTAAGCCCTCTGCCGTCGGACTTAAACAAAGCTCTAAGAGACGTATCAGATTTTCTCCAAAAAAAACGACCAGCATCTCATAATTATTACGAGTCAGTAAAGAACATGCTGTAAAATGAATAAATAAAAAGGAAGAAACCTGCAGCATTCTCACCTCACACTGTGACTAGATTTGACTATTGACTACATGATAAACAATTTTGCAGGATGTTCACAATGTGCAAGCTTTTTTTCCTCTGGCTCTTTGAGCTTATAAACAACCTGTTACGCTTTATTTTTAGTAAAAAATATTGTCACCGGGGACAGCTGTCCTGAGCTGGTTTTCATCCCAAGTACCTCCCATTAAGGCCTTAGCCATATGCTTTTGACAACAAATTAGTCTCTGCTGGCATCGTTTGCCTCGTCTATTAGCAAGCTGAAAATCCACTTCACCAAATTCTGTCTCGCACTCAAGGCTGCATTGCTCCAGTAAAACCAGATGTTCCAGCATGCTTAAAGCCCACAGCACGACGGAATGAAAATCCACCGGGTGTGGTGTTGTATATCAGACAAATCCAAAGCCATCGGTGCGGGACCATCGCCGGCAAGAGTGACTGTCAAGTTGTATCATTGCTACATGTCTGTCAAAGCTAATGCCACCTTATAACATAAAATCTCTACTTTGTACAGTGATCACTAACCCTGAGATCCCTGAGATCTAATGACCTAGAGATTTTGATTTAAAACCTAACCCAGCACAGCTAATCAAGCAGATGGATTATTTGGCACAGGGATACTTGTTTAAGATTGGAACTGTTCTTCAAACTAAAGACTAAAGGTTGAACACTGTGCAACTTCAGCAATAATTTCTTTTTACAATAAAAAATACTACGTCCTACGTACTATAATCCATCAGTGATACAGGCGTGTGTAGAAAACATGACGCACGAAAAGAAGCGTTCTTCAAAGTGGGATGTTCGGAATGTTGCGTTTATGCGACGTCATTATCATACTATACACTAATATATTTACACTAAAATCTCATTGAATTTACGTATTTCAACGCGTACAATATATCGGGTCCACGTGATTGAGTTAAGACACGTTAACACAAGAAACTTTGTGTTTACATCCAACATGATTTGATCAGGTATTTTATATAAGTCCGGAATAAAATCAAGCCCTGAGCTCTAACATTAGTTGAGAATCAAACTGTTGGTATTTTGCTAAACTATTTGAACATGTATGTTATAATCACCTAAATTTAACACTATAGTTATATTTCCCATTAGTTCCAACATCCTAATCCAATGTAACTGGTTTATGTTAACTGTACATGAATTGATCATTTTTATGTAAACTATATATATAATAGTTTTTCTTGAATCTGACTGACAGTGTATTTGTAGCAGTACTGTATGTTTTGTGTAATCCTACATAGTCAAGTGTCATAACAATGACATTAGACTCGCCACTAGTGAACACGCCGCATTAAGTGTCTTTATTCTTTATGATCTGTAAAAAAAAAAAAAGAATAATTGAATATTACACAGTATAAACCTGACTTATATAATCTCAGCATAAATAAGAGAGCCATTTCAACACAGAATTAGTTGATGACCAAACCTCTGTTTTCTCCTCCATGTTAAATGGGAATTCTGTTCTCTTCAAGGCAGGACTGGAGCGATCAGCACCTCACATAATATCGCCTCATTTGGACAATGTGCAAAAGTGTTTACCAGTAATGGGTTCGATGTACCACTTCAAAACACAGAAAACGTATTCAGTGCAGAAACAGTGCTCTCATTTATACTAATGCAGGATTGGCTTACAATTAGAATAAAAAGAGATACAGGACATGAGAGGATTAAAATGTTCAATAAGGTCTTAAAGGAATCTAATCTCCAATCTAATTTCTTCTTCTAACACTGAGACGGTATGTTTGTCTCCAGCACACAAACCTGAGCATGACATTTGACAAGTGATGTCCCACTTGCCCTTTACCTGTGCATATCTGATCATTCTAGAAAGCCTAGTGCACTTGATAAGGATTTTTTTTTTTCTCTTGGCATAATGATGCGGTTTTTATAGCCTGGCCTGGTGCTCTGATTTGATTTAGTAATATTAATTATTTACAGTAGGGATATGTTATTGTAAACGTAAACAATTCGCCATATAGTATAAAAAAACGAGGACTTTATTTATTTAACCTTTATACAGAACTATGCAGCGTGCAAAAATAAACAATAGATAGACTAGGATAGACTTCAGATTCCCTGTCAGCCAGTAGGCAGCCAGTAGGATAAGAGCTGTAGACAATGGATGGATTTTCTGTTTCTGTACTGTTTATCCTACACAGGGTCACATGGAGGTTGGAGTCTATTCCAGGGTACTCTGGGGTCACCCTAAATGGGGTGGCCACCCATTTCAGGTCACACTAAGGGCAATTCAGAGATAAGTCTTGGACTGATGGAGGAAAACTCCAAAGCACAGGGAGAACATGCAAATCTCAGGCACACATTGCGGAGGTGGGACTCGAACCCCTAACCCTGGAGGTGTAAAATAAACTGTTTCTTCTCCATATTCAATATCAATTCTAATATTGTACTAAACTAAGGATATCACTCTCAAAGAAAAATATTTTAAGAATAGCTGACTTATGGAATGTTTTATAGATAATAAAGTGTCAGAAACTATTTAATCAACCTGAGAACAATACTAACACTGTAGCGCTGATGCAAAATCAAATAAAATACATACAGTAAACATGTCTAAGATTATCCACTTACTTTAGTGTACAGGGAAAAAAGTATACGTTCGATTCATTTTTGGCTAAAATGAACCTTTAATGGTGGTTATGATATTTGAATCAAAATATTAACGAGAGCAAAAATGAGTATGTTCTGTTCAAAATTCTTGCATATAAGAAATTCTAGACTGCTCAGGCTTTGGCAGAGGCAGGAAAGGTTTGAAAAAATATGCCAACATGGCTAAATGTCACAGGTATGTTGCAAAAACAGGACAAATCCAAGGCAATTAAAGACCACCTTTAGTGATGTTCACCAAGGACAACTGAGCATGACACTGGCGATAAAGACTAATTATGTGAGGCCTAATGCTTTTTTTTTACATAAAGTCTTCTCATCCAGTCTAAATCATGTTGCGCTGTACTGTACGTTCACAATGGTGAGTGACAATCTTTTCTCTATGTGTCAGATTACTGCCTTTTTGCCTTAAGCATTTAGCCATTGCACAAGTTACCACTATGTTATCCCATGACAGCTTTGCGTTGACTGGATATCATTTCAGCGAAAGCTCTGGGATAATGATCAACATGTTGTGACTTCCAAGACGCCACCACTGGGACCACGAAAATGTCCCTTAACCTTTGGATCTAACTCTCTATGTTCTCTAATTTAATTGCACTGTCCACATATATAGATGTACAGTATGAAGACAATGAAATCTTTTTTTATTGCTTAGTTAGATATTTGAAATAATTTCTCACTATGCATTATTGTCTGTTGAATATGTAAAGTCTGAATTTCTTTTGCATGTTGCATCTTTAGTAACCAGAAAATAGCAGCACATATCAAAATATATTTCCTCATTTCACTGTTTTTTTTAATGTAAACTGATCTGTACATTGTTATTGTGTAAGTATGAATTACTAAAATAAAATGCGTATTTAAAACCCTTAATGTGTGGGTTGTATTGTTGCACTGATTCACGCTAATCAAAGGAACAATTTGCCTGTATTTTGTCTATCGTTTACCATGTAGTGATTGCTTAAATGAGAAAAAATTGGGGAGCTACAACATTCTGGAACGCACCTACCATACAGCTGTGTGCATTTTTCCGAACTAAACTGCACACAGATGAAAAAGTCTCAATTCAAAAATGTCACTTGTCAGCCTGCCACCGTACATCTAACTCGTGGCTCTATGTCACACACGTACATAGAAATTGAGCTGTTGCCTGTCACATGTTACTGTGAACACAGGGTTTCGCATCAAAAAATGAGATTTATAACTTCCCCAGCAAGAAACTTTCCTTTGTTCTTGTTTTTCTTACTCAAAATTGCTGCACTAAGGCCTAAGCTTCCAGGTTTAAACTCCAATTGAGACTCTTACAAGAATGGGATATGGGATTACAATGACAGGCTTGTGAGCTCTGGATCAAGTTAGGATTGTATGAAGCACCTCTGTCATGATAACACTTGGCATGCATAAGATTAATGACCACGTTTAGTTTTTGGGACATGGCTCAAAGCACCGTTTTTGAATCTATGGTGCTGGCAACTGGCACAGCTATTAGATCCCATGGCCTTTAGTTTTTTTCAAGAACTAAGGGCTCATTTAAAATTGCCTATGTGTTTCCATAAGTCTTTTGAGGGAAGCTGATGAATCCAATGGCAATGTGATAATATTTGGTTATTATATCTAAATCTTTTCTCGTCTACCTGCATTGCATCTTGGGTATTCCCTTCATGATTTCTTTCAAGCTCTTATGTGCTTCTGGGAGACAACAAATTAGCTAGCTACAGTAGAATATGATTAGCTCCATGGTAATTGTTCACAGTAAGGAGTTCTGGCACAGACTCCTCATGTTTGGTAAGAGAACAGCACAACAAACCTTTTACATTTGGCGGTAGCACAGCTAGTCAAACCATGCCTCATGTTATTGTAGCTGTTTAAGTGATTCTGCGAGAACAGTAGCAGGGCTGATAAAAACAGATTCTGAAGAAAGGATGTATATGTCTCTGACTGTCCAGAATGGCTTAGGAAACTTCTTTGCATCTTCACTAAACATCAATTATTCTGCAAGACTGGAGAGACCCGTTCGAGTTAAATGGCTGCAAGACTGGTGCTATGATTCTACTTGAAAATTAATTCCTTTGCTTAGTCTTGCTGTAATTTGTTTTCCTACCAAAGAGCTACCAATAATATATTATAGGTGACATATTTAAATACCCAGTTTTAACTAGTCATGTTAGATGTACTGTTGTATTCTGGTTATTGTACCGGTAGTCTTGTGGAGCCAGACCGTCAGACTGACCTTTAGCAGCATCATGTGACTGACATATAAAGAAACGAGTCACAGTTCAGTTTGTTCGGTGTCATGTTTAAGGCTGTGAAAAGGCAATGTCAGTTTCCCTACAAAAACAAATCTTGACTGATGTGCAGCCGTAGCGCGTACATTTAAGAAAGTCGTGCAAATCTATGAGTCCGTACCGTGAACTTCACATCATCTGTAAAAATCAAGCGTTTTTCTGATCCTCATAAGCAATCATTGTCACAGCTGTAAACACAACAGCTTAATCTTCTATGAGGGAAGTAGAGCATCATGATGGCTTTGTTTTCAGCTTGGAAATCCTGTAGAATACAACCAATCAGAAGAAGACTTTGAAACTCCTGCAGTTTTTTTGTGCCATATGCATCAGACGTTCAGGTAACAGTTGTGACATCTGAGGCTGACACTAGGGCACTGGTGGCTCAGTGGGTCGAGGCTACCAATCAGAAGGTTGTGAGTTCAAATCCCAGCAATGCCAAGATGCCACTGTTGGAACTTTGAGCAAGGACCTTAACCCTTAAATGCACCAGGGGTCTAGAATCACAGCTTAGAAATGAACTAGAGTCTCTAACCGTTCAGTTGAAAGATGGACAACAAGATTGGTGGCCAGTACTATAGGTACACTGCAATAGGGACTTTTTGCAACAACAGCTATAGTGACAGGAAATAATTTGCACTGATGGCACAGCCACAAAAATCAATGTCACTAAGCAACGACTCGAACGTGACGGTGTAATTGAATTTGTATGCAAACAGAAAACAACATTTAAAGAACAAAAGAAGAACAGCTTTATGCACCGCAAAATTGAAGATGTGGTGTTTTATATATAATCTGGATAATGGCACAAATAAAACCATGATTAATCCATTGAAAGGACAGCATTGTGTAAATAAATCTGCACAAATATTCAATATTTATGAAAGGTCGGTGGTCAGTTGATCTGTTGTACTGTTATATACTATCATTCGTTTTTTTCCTTTCCTTTTCGGATTATCTGATGTGACTTACTCAATGTCAACATTATGGTCTACTCTATTACTATATCTCTCTCACCCAAGATGAATATGCTAACCCCCTGGAAATGCATAAATGAGTGACTCATCTAATCAGCCAAGCAGCATAAAAAATTTGAATTTCATTTCCCATTTCCTCTCATCACTCATCTTTCTATATGCTTTAAAACCTCCAACGGAGGATTTAAATTTACATTTGACTTTTACAGAAACACCAATTCAGTTATAGTAAAACAATATGAAAAAAAATATGAAATGAACCACCCTGGAGAGGTCAAGTGAACTATAAATAAAATGCAATATCCCTGCTGTCTCTCATAATTCACATTTTATATGTCAGTGGTTTTCTTTTCAAGTGCAATAGCTCACTAAGCATAAATTGTCTCTCATTCCAGGTAGCCAGCAACGCATGTTTCTCTGATCTCTGATGCACTAACAGTTTGTGCACTACAAAATTAGCTTCCAGTCTGTAGAGCATGAGTTGGTAGATGTATAATTGCATCTTTCCATGCAACACTGATCAAATGAAAGTGGGAAAACGAAATGAGAGCTCCTGGATGCACTCGATATGGGCAGTGCAGGGAGATGACTCTTACCTAACAGAGGAAAGACATCCGAGAAGACTCTCCTGGCATTTTAACAAAACAGAGGATGGTGGTTAAGTTCCATTTGCAAATAATGATCTGGCCTTAAACTCCCACTGTCTCAAGATATTCCAAATTGCTGTTACATTTAAAAAAATTAAGCCAAAGAAAGGCACATAGCAAGCAGGAATTGTTACAGTTACAAACAACCTTTTGTCTTAGAAGGCTTCCAACAATGAATAAGTATCAAACTGAAATTAATCAACACATTTCAAGGCCCAGTTGGCATCACATATTGGGAACAGTTTCACAAATGTCAAAAAAACCAACAAAAAAAAACACTGCAGTGTCATTTCATGCGTGCCAGCCACGGACAATCTGCTGCTTGCAAAATCAGCTGTGTTGACAACGAAAGTTATCGTGGTCATTGCTGAATTTTTCAGAGGACCATAATGATGAGAAGAACCATAATGAGGCGACCAACTGACTTGTCTGGATTGATCTGATCTGATGATTCCTTCTCAGATTTTGTCCTATATCACAAAAACATTTAGTCACAGTCATTTCCTTTGTCTGTATAGTGGCAAGGTAGAATTAGGTCTGTCTCTGTTTAAGAAGTTTTAGACTCAGATCTAATATATTTTCTGCCTTTACCTGGGGTCAAAGCAATTGTCATGTCCTCTCAAAGGAAAACATCAATTTCTCTGGTACACCACATAAAAATGGAGACCAGACAGGTGGGATTTAAACATAAAGTCTCAAGTTGGATGCAAAACTGCCACACAAACCACGGATATTTGGATTATAGTAAAAGACATATGGAGAGATGAAGGCGGTCTATATTGTTATGGAACAGCACCTATGTCTTGACTGAAACAAGGTTCCAAAGGAAATAATTTGGAAAAAAAAAAACGAAATCTTCACACGTTCATCAAAACATACCCACACACCAAACATCTAGCTGTGCTGTGTATACTGATGGCAAGAGATAACAGGTAATCGGTGAAAGAACGCCTGATATCAAGCCTAATGCGTTCCATCTGGTGCAAATGCATCATTTAAATAATTCATGCTCGTAACAGCTCTCTGTTCTGAAATATTCTTGATTGAATTGTTGATCTGCGTTTACGTCTATTATCCTACTTCTATCAAGGTGTGACAAGTAGTGACATCAGTCTCCCAACAGAGGCTGCCTCCCCAATCACCAGCTACAGCCTTTCTTTCTACTATTCTTCCAATATGCTCAAAGAAAAAAAAAATTCTGCCAGCTTTATAATAATTTCTGAACTTTGAACTCCATTTTCAGGATGCAGACCTAGTATACATATATTAGAGCATATTTAAGAGTATTTTGTGACCTGCACAGGCAAATCCATCGACACAAACACAATCCAGTCTGTTGTGAGTTTCATACACAGCCTTCAGACGTGTAATGTTACCAATTCCTGACTAAAGATCGCCTCATTAATTTCACGTGATCTACTGCTCAGGAGGTTAATGATGTGTTGCATCCTCTTCAGTCCCAAACAGCAAACAGTTACAATCTGAATGTGTTCTTAGTAATAAGCACAGGAAGACATAAACATTGAGCAAAAAAAGCAAAAGCAGCTGCTGTTTCAAATATGAACAGATGTGCGGGTGCAATTTTACATGCCTTATATGTAAGATGGAGTGTAAATATATGAGCCATTCTCTGTGGATAGCTATTACATTGTATAAAATATATTATTATGACAGCGGTAAATGATTATAGATGATTATATGGTGTTATTTCATCGCCTCATGTCTACAGCTGCCCAATTACATGACATGGCCTCATTTGTGAGAATCCCAGGCTACTGTGTCAAATTTATGCTTCCTTTAGATGTGTGTAAGTGCATGTGTATATACACACACACACACACGTTGTGAAACACACATGCTAAAGGAAGCAAGTGTGTTTTACAATGTGTGTGTATATAAACGTACACAATTAATCACTACTTGATTTTTAAATAAAAAGAAAGAAAGAAAGAAAGAAAGAAATCAATCAATCAACCAATCAATCAATAAGGCAGTATTCTTTTGTTTCCATTGTAATCTAAATCACTGACCCATTCCTTAATGTTAGTTTTTCTGACTGCCTATTTTTTTTAAGGCCACAGCATGTTAGGACCCGCGGCCATGATGACCGCACCGTCTTTATTACCAGGAATTAGAGCGTCTGAATAAATCCAGCATTGCAATTGAGGTCAATAGGGAAGTAATTCCAATTTTCATCTCTACCAACAACCCCCCCCCCCACCCCCACCCCCTCCTCCATTTCCTTCCCCGTCTCCATCATCCATCAACCATCTCCTCGGATGGAGAATCGGCCTCTAATGGAGTCCTTTATCAGTCTGCACTATCAAATCGAGGAACCATGGGGAATGCATGGGGGGGGGGGGACATGCATCATATTATAAACATACAGGAACAGGCATGCTCTTCTAAGCACAGTAGATATTGCAGTGTAGTTGATGGAGCATGTGTGTGTGTGTGTGTGTGTGTGTGTGTGTGTGTGTGTGTGTCAGCTGGAATGACATTGCGCTTACCGACTGCTATCCAGAGTGAAAAATAAAACGCGCTCCTCTGATTAAAGCCCGCTCTTCACACAGGGGTCGAATCCGTTCAGCATCTCTAAAGATCTCCGTGAAAAACCCCACACCGTTTTAGGAGATACCGGCGAGCCGAGAGGCGTTTAAAGCATCCGATACACACATCCGGGAAAGGGAAAAGCTGGGAAAAAACTGCGGAGAGACAGAGAGAGAGAGAGAGAGAGAGAGAGAGAGAGAGAGATGAGAAACGGAGACAGCTCTCCTCCCTCAGAGCTGCTGGAGCATCCCTCTTCTCTCCTCTTTTCCACCTCACTGCAGCAAATCAAGATGAGATACAACAGCGACATCTGCTGGCCACATCTACAATTTTTCCACAAGGTTGCCAGATTGATTGCGAGGACGATGTAAATAAAAAACAGCGTTTGACCGTTAAATATAAATAGGGTCAAGATTTCCTGATTTATTTAATCGTGTTGTTTGCAATTTTGTTTCCCATTACACTCTTGCTGTATCTTTTATATTATAGTAAGTATTATTCTGCAGGAAATTAGGACCTTTTTTAAACGTGTTTGGGGGATAAAAAAAACCACACACAAATCTGGCAACCCTGACTCATCTTCCCCACCCTAATCTCTTCCAGTATCTAGGCGTGCGATGCATGTGACCATGGCAACGTACAAACCCGCATACTACCCTACAAAATAGTATCTAAAATAGTAGGCTTGTCGCGTTTTCAGCCTTTCTCGGGTTGCCATGGCAACAATAAGTACGCAGTCGTAGGCTACGTCAAAACATGATACCATAGCTTTCACCTGACATTAGCATCATACACTTTTGGACATAGTGCTTAGTAGGCTAGTTAATTTGGCTATAATTAGACATATTATGATATTATAACATTAGGGAATTAAATTTGGAAGTATTTTCGATATAGTGGACTTATTTTTAATTAGCTAATTTTAAAAAATAAACATCATTAACAGTTATCTTTTACTAGACCACACAGTATTTGTGTACATTAAAAATGATAAGCTAGTTAGATTAGCATATTTATATCACTAACATACCCACAATATGAGCACAGGACAGGTTCAGGGTGTTAAATAGTTTGTTCAATATGTATTTAGTTTCCTTTATGTCCAGTATATTTAGTTACTTCAGTAATCAGGGACAAAGGATATGTAGGAGACTACTGTTTAAAGCCATTCAGCTCAATGCAAAATGCTGAATGATGTCATGTGTGACAGGCAATGAGTGCCCTAACAAAACAGCTTCAATACCCAGCAGAGTCTGGTCTTGCCCACCGAGAGGCAAACGCTGTGACTGCACTTCAGCTAAAGATCAATGCTCACTCTCTGTGGACCGGATGCACGGAAAGCCCTTCACTCAGTGACCTTGAGCAGAAGATTAGAAGATGAAAAGAATGGATTGAGACCACAGTTCCCAGCCCCCCAAACACATCCTAACTTCACTACAATGGGGAACGGTTGCCGTTAAATTAAATGTAGTGCTGTAGAAAGAGACTGCAACACAAACATGGGGATAATCAACAGCAAAATGGGATTTCTGTCATGTTTTGTGTTTGTAATAAAATGGAATCTACACCCAAGTATCGATTTATGATGTCAGGCACCGATGTTGGGTGAGGAGGCCTGGGGTGCTAAAGGTGTTACAACCAACATACATAAATGTACTAAACGTTCTTTAATACAAGTAAAGCTTTCTAACAAAGAAATGTAGACCTTAAAAATGACAGTTGTATTCTTCCTTAACAAAACAAAGGCACAAATGCCAAAAATAAACCTTTATAAGGAATAACACCGGTGTGAGTAGCAGCAATTAATTTGGTCTGAGATAACCTTCACCAACCGCAGTGGTGAATCATCAAATGCAATAATGAGTACATGAGTCTAGATGGACGAGTGCTTTCTTTACGTTCACAATGTGCAGCCAAGATAAGAAAGTTTGTTCCCATCCAAGTCCTGTGTATCATTTTATATATTGTACACTCATCTCACAATACTGTGGGTTTGTTGTTTATAGCCTGATACCATCTATGCTGTGACTCATAATGAAAAACGTCAGATAAAAAACATAAGACATGAGTATCGTTAATGAGCAAATTTATAGAAACTGTACATGCTATACAAATGATGATACATCTATATACATGAACATACTTTATAAATAATTAACCAAAATACATCATAATCAAAAATATTTGATCTTAGGGACACAAATTACGTCTTGGTATGTCTGAGAATATTGAGTAAATGAAAACAGCTTTAATCACCAGCAAACCCTTAGTCCTAATGGTCATTTCCTGAAGAACAAAATAAAAACCACACATGATACTAATATTGGCATAATGTGGCATGACAGGAAATCAGCATTAAAAGAAACAAGGTAAGAAAATTTCAATTTCTACTACATTAATTTGTGTATGATTGTGCCCTGTGATAGACTGTGACAGGTATCCTGGCTAATCTATATAAAGCTCACACTTTGTAGCAACTGTAATTTAACTAAATTAAATCACAGCATTGGATGATTAATAGATTAAAGGCACAACACAAGCTGATTACTTTAAATGAAAGGCGATTACAAAAGTTAAGTGGACACCTCAACCCCACAACCCCACATTTATTATGAACTGGAACATTGACTACACCCAAGACCTCAGGACCTGACCACACAGGACATAACGAAATGACAGAATGAGCACAAATTTCCACAAATTCTCCAGAATTGACAGAAATGAATAAACAATTGAGCTTATTATAACAGCAAAGAGTCCTGGACTGAAATGTTTAATAAGCATATAAGTGTCATGGTCAGGTGTCCACATACTTTTGTAGTCTATAGTATATTTGCAAAAATCACCCTAAGTATGTAAATAGTGAATCTTTGACATGAAAAAATAAATTTAATTTTGTAAACATTATTTAAATCATAAACGATTTAAGGTTGTGATGAAAAAATGCACTTGTTCAACTGATAATGCCAAAACTCAAGCTAAAGGGAGGAAAGGCATTGTTCTTTTGGTCAGTGGTCAATAACACATCATGTAATACAACACATTTTGTAAGCCGATTGACACACTTCCCTGCCAGCAAACAAAAGCATGTCAAAGCAGCTGAAAGCCGTGACTGCCAGGAAAACCTCATTGACTTTTTCAAGTCCAGGCCAATATGTGTATGCATAGTAGATCCTGAAGGCCTGATATGGCACAAAGCAAATGAGCATGATCAACACAAAGCACAGGCTCTTGATCTGAGCCCAGAACTCCTGATGAACCCATCGGAATTCTCCATGTTTTTGGCGCACGCGCCACATTATGTAAAACTGACATGACGCTAAGAGCACCCAGATCAGCAGCACCACAGAGCAGATGATGTAGTTCATCACTTTTACATTTTTATTAATAAGAGCAGTTCCAAATGCAAAGCACTGAGTAACATTATTAGTTATTAAAGTAGGTTTATCCGTTCCTGTTCCATAATTGATGGTAGAAGGAATAACAATAGCCAAAATGATGGCCCAGATAGTCACACTGGCTATTACAGCATGCAGCTCTCTGTAGAATTCCTGTCGATGTCTCCATTCAAAGTAAGTCAGGTATCGGTTGCAGAGGATGATGGCATAGAAAATGAAGCTGAGGTACATGTGCCCGTGAAGCATGCTGCTGACCAGCTTACAAAAGTAGGGGCCTAATTCCCATTTGTTGGCAACATAGTAGTAGACACGGAAGGGCACAGTGAGGAGAAAGATCAAGTGCAGCACCAGCAGATTGATCATTGACACTCTGGTGACAGACAACATGTTGGACATAATGGTGGTGCTCATTATGATCACTCCGACGATCCCACCAATAAAGACAAGCAGGTAGAGAACCGCCAGGCTGATCCTGTATGCGATCGGTAAGTCAGATTCGCTGCTGTTTAACAAAAAAGACAAAAAAGACAATAATCAGGTAGCATTTGTCACTTCTTATAACAATTTAATACATTTATAGTAAATTTGTGGAAAATATATTACTTGCAATGCATGTGAACAGATAAACTGTAAATAAAAAATCTGTAATATATGCTGTACATATATGCTATATGTATAGCAATGTTTCAGCTTAGTTTCAGCTGGAGTCTGTCCAAGAACAGATGAAGTTCATGCTACTACAGTATGGTAATAAAAACAAAAACAAGGTTTGAAATGTTTTTTTATTGACCTCTTACAATAACTGTAATATTAACTTATAGTAAACTTTTATATGAAAATATGAGCTAAAGCAGAAGTTGTGAAAGACTTCCCTTACACCCAGGGTGCTGAATGTTAGCTCCAAACAATAGTTTGCAATATATTTAACCAAGTTTGTTGAGTCATGCATTCGTTTCACATCAGTAGGAATCTTAACATGAGGAACAAACTGTTAAGTAATACCAAATATATACAATCTATAGATTGCATGGATTATTAGAGAGGGTGCTCATTTTTTTTATTCCTTCACTATTTTAGGTGAATTCCTGTTTTTTAATTAAAAGGCAACCTTAACAATATTTATGCACACTTACACTATATGTGCAAACATATTACACCTGACCACAAACTGACCAAAACCCATATGTGGTTTTCTTTCACTGGAACTAATTGACCCAAATCTGTTTCCAGCCCAACAATGCATCTTTGCACAAAGCCAGCTCTATAAAGGCATGATTTGTGAAGGTTGATGGGGAAGATCTTGAGTGTCCTGCACTGCACTGAAACGCTGATAAAACCTTATCACCCTACATCATTACTGATCTCACTAATACTGTTGTAATCTTTTAACTAAACGAACACAAATCACCACAGTCATGCTTTAAAATCTATTGAAAATGTATCATACATTTTATTCATTCAGGAATACACACTGGAGGTCCATTGCAAGGTCAAAGAAGTATCAAGATTAATAGCATTGCATATGCAGCATTTGTAGGTTATAAGAAAAATCTTATTTAAGATTGGGTTTGTAATATTTAATATATCAATATATTAATGTAATATTCAAGTCAAATATACTTCTGATTATAACAGTTATAACAGAAAAAAACAAGCAAACAAACAAATAAATAAATACACACAATAATCATAGATTATGATCATGTTTAATTACATTCATCGGTTCAGTTCTTGTTTTGAGCTCATTCAAAAATGCTTGCTTATGTTTAATCCGTACACTTATTCCTTTCTCTCATAACTCCACACCTTTCATGTTTAACTCCTTAAAAATAAAACTAGTATTTCCCTGAATGTGATATACAATAATATTACAATATTAAACAATACACAGTATTGACAAGTTTAATATCATCAAGACACAATGATAACACACCTACGTTGTTAAACCTTTAGCAATATACTGTATAATGTATTTTCCACATATATATTTTTTTTTGATTAAATATTACTCACCCAATCATACTTGAAACAATAGCTTATATTTTCAATGCAAGGTGTCTGTGTCGCTGGATATAAAACACCAGTCAGGATGTGGCTTCTCTGTGCCTTCCTGACACAAACCAGCCCTCAAACAAACCAACTCACACACTTGAGGAAGTGCTGAAAGCAAGATTAAAAATTAACAATGTCATTTAACTAGTAATATATGTGCATGTTTTTTTTTTTTTTTTTAGCAACTGAGTAAAGAAAGTGTACAGACTACATAGAAACCATAAAGAAAGAGATGAGTCTGTTTATCAGAGACAACACAAATCCAGAGGTGACATGATATAAGTATATAGTGCCCATAGACTGTGATTAGTGATAGGGTAGGAATGGGTTTCCACTTTAGTAAACTTTAAACTCTATCTAAGTGAAAGACTCGACTTTAAGAACAGTTTGTTACACTTTAGCAAAATACAGACATACGACGGGTGGTATGAGGAAGGGAAAGTTCTTGAGACAGTTTCCTCTGATGCAAGGTCAGTTGTCATTAGGCAGATGATATACTGTAGTAAGGACATATACAGCAGTGTATGCTGCAATCTTAACAAGATCTTAAAGTTATGTTACTAACATTATAATGTATTTTTCAGCTTTATTACTATATGAAAATATTAAATAATATAATATGGATACAGGGTTATGGATATTGTGTTCTAACACAATTAAGTGAAACCACAGGACTGAAGATAAGAATAGAATGGAGAAGAATGGAGCTGTGCTGCTGTCATCACAACCTCCTCTCTATTTTCCTTTGTTGAGGAAACCTGGTCATTATTAAAACACAGTTTAAGTAGAAGTGCAAATGAGCACATGTAAATATATGTACAACAAATAAATAAGGCTATGGATAAATAAGAAATAGGAGTATGTGAAGTTGTATGTAAGGCACAATATGTGTAAATGTATAAATATAAATATATAAAAAATGTATAATATACAGGGGGGCACGGTGGCTTAGTGGTTAGCACGTTCGCCTCACACCTCCAGGGTTGGGGGTTCGATTCCCGCCTCCGCCTTGTGTGTGTGGAGTTTGCATGTTCTCCCGTGCCTCGGGGGTTTCCTCCGGGTACTCCGGTTTCCTCCCCCGGTCCAAAGACATGCATGGTAGGTTGATTGGCATCTCTGGAAAAAATTGTCCCTAGTGTGTGATTGCGTGAGTGAATGAGTGTGTGTGTGTGTGTGCCCTGCGATGGGTTGGCACTCCGTCCAGGGTGTATCCTGCCTTGATGCCCAATGACGCCTGAGATAGGCACAGGCTCCCCGTGACCCGAGGTAGTTCGGATAAGCGGTAGAAAATGAATGAATGAATGAATGTATAATATACATATACCTGCACAATATATGTGCATTATGTGCATTGTATGTACAACTGTGCCTAAGATAATATACAGTGCATATACAAATACAGAGAGCTAAAACTACGGCAAGCTAAGATAACTATATATAATAATAACTGTATAATAATATAGAGATATAGATCGCAGAATGTACAGTATGCAAACAGTACAATTATACAATTAAAGATATGTATAATTCCAGTGTTTTATGATTTTAATTGGTTACTGATTTCATGAGCCAAGGATTGAGGAACTTGATCAAAAACCATTGCAACATGATCGAAACTATTTTGTAGCAGTGAAAAACAAGAGCAATAACATTAGGTGAACTGTATTCAGCATTTATGTAGTCAGTTGTTTCAACCAATTCATCAAGCTGCCAACTTTTGCAAGACAGTTAATATATGCATGAGGTTTATATTAACAATAATACATTTACAAATACATTTTAATATGCGTAGTTCTACAAGCTGTACATGTAGCACACAGTTTTTTAACATCAAATCCTTTCCAATATATATATACACACAAAGAATTGCCTTTATTTTCACTCATTGTATATAATGATTTTAACATTTAAGATTTAAGATTTTTAAAATGGTTCTTTTGATCCAGTAACCATATTTTCATCTAACATTTTTTATCCGCTGTTTCCACACCAGTGGTGTGAAGCAGCAGGCCAAGAGAGTCACTCATGTCATCCTTCATTCCTGGAAACATCTCTCTATATCGTGGAGCAAACTGATATAAGATAAAATACATGATAAGGTCTAAGGTCTTACCAGCTTTAGGGAAGTTGCACATGAATGGAAACAAACTCTGCGATCTTTCTGAGATCGGAGGAGTCATAAACTTTCATTACAAAAAAAGAATAGTTTTTTTGTATTAAATAACACATTTTTTCCATTTTGTTGAATGTTTTGTTCATATTTCAATTGTTAGTAATTGCAATTTTTATGTTTAATAAAAATGTAATAATAATTTAATTATTAATTTAAATATTTAATTCATAAATTAATAAAAAATTACTAATTTATGTAGATCAGCAGCCATTCTACTGTAATGTTGTACGTTTCCACAATGTATTTTGTAAATGATTTCTCAATGTAATTGAGTAATGTGTGTTATGGTGTCAAAATAAACGTAAAAAAAAAAGAAGAGAAAAACTATAATATGTATAACTGAACGTGGCATCCATGTTTCATGTTTTTACAAAACAGAAAGCATGTGAACACAATCTTCTTCCCCATTGTGGGAAGTAGGATCATTCTGATAGCACATGAAATCAGTGTTAATTCCACCAAAGTGAAATTGTAATGTTACACCAAACAAAGACATGTTCATTTGTGTGCTTTCAATTTTGATTAAACAGTTTGAGCAAAGCCAGTTCAGTATTGCGTTCAGCATACAGTATATACAGTAGGTGGAGCCTGATGGCTTAACAATCCAATTCAGCAGTCCACCCTGTGGTCAGTAACAGTCAGAGGTTGAAAATCAGGATAACTGCAATGCAGGGTAATCAAAACAAGATACAGAAGCTTATCAAAAATCAGGAATTATATACAAAGAACTCTCAGAAGTGCTCAATGCCTCACAATGACAGGATATGAATGAACTGGTAATCATCTGGCAAACAATCATATTTAGTAAGTATTTTGGTCAGGGTCATGGTGGATGTGGAGCCTATCCCAGAAACACTAAGAATAAAACAACTATATATTCTGGCTGTTTTGCTGTAATAATGAGACCTGGACATTCACATGAAGGCCACACAGACAAGAATCAGAGCTCAGGATCGACCCAGAAACCTTGAAGATGTGACTTACACACTTACAAAACTGACACTAACTACATTTCCATACTGCATGAACTACTGTACATCAAATAAAAAAGAATGGAAAGGAATTTGAGGAAGTCAAGATTAAACCGGTTAAATATTCAGGTGAGTACAAAATGGATAAGATTATGGATTCCTGGTGGCTACTGAACTATCAGTGGATTTGGATGTCACAGTAACATAAAAAGTCCTGTGGATTATTATTCTCCATATTTGAGTGTTCTTTTTTATTCGAAACGCATTAACATAAGCCTAACATAATCCTTCTTACTTTCAGAACACTCTTTTGTTTCTTGGTTTTGTTCTGCACACTTGGCTGCATTATATCAAATTGAATGCCCTGTAATAAATAACCCCATTCTTCAATTGATTATTTTATTCCGGTTAAAATTTTCATTCTAACATTTTCTGATATTCTAGTATATTAAACATCAGTATTTCACAGACATCTCATCTAGGCAGATATTGTAGTATATTTGTTAGCAAGTGCCGTTCAGTGCCCTGTTTATCTGATCTTACTGGGAGTATGGCATGGGGGATACGGGGAGTTTCAGGAAAGCACACCAGCTTAATGAACAGTAGGCCAGTGGTATTGAACCCTCCATAGGGGATTAGCCGTGGATTAGCTGAACGATAATCCAAACCAACACATGACCCGTCACACACTGGATGGAAGTGTGTGTAAGCATTTTCTGTCCATAGATGGGTATTATTTTTGTTGTGAGAGCAAGATGGCCAATATTTATTCTGCATTCTGCTTCATTCTGAGTCGCACCATATTCTGTGTTAAGTCAGTAGAGTGGCAGAGATGATAATTGCTTAAACTGGCAATGTAACAAGATCACTTTTTCAGGGATGGACACAAAAGCCTATATGATAGATATATTTATGTTGGAACCACTTTAGGAATAATTTTATACGACATAATGTATTATCTTCTCCTGCACGTGACTGCTCATTTTCCATCATCATCTTGTGTTAGAGATTTTTTTCTTTGGCCAGTGGTTTTCAAGGTAAGATTTGATGGCAAAACAGTTATCATTACAGAAGTCAACACTGGAATTGGCAAAGAAACCACAAGAGATTTATCTAAAAGAGGTAAGCATCCCATTGATTAATTTACTGTGTACTGCACATGCAAAGATAAAAGACAGTATGAGTCTGTAAGATGGTACATCTAAGCAAGAAATACGCAAGTGAAAAGTCACAAATGTATAATTACAGTCGTTACATGATGGTAAGTCAGGTTTTTTAGTGTTGTCTCACAGGGGCCAGGATCATCATAGCTTGCAGAGATATTGCCAAAGCCGAAACAGCACAGAGAGAGATTGTTGCTGATTCAGGCAACCAAAATGTCCTCATCAGAAAACTCGACACGAAATCAATCCAGGAATTTGACGAAGTAATAAACAAAGGTGAGTGAAGACGGACTACAAGCTCATATGCTGTGGTTTGTGAAATGACACCTACAGCATATATTGTAACATATATTTATACATAATACTTTTTATGATGAGAAAGCTTTTACAAGACAAAAAACTGGATACTGACATTATTGTTTTTTTGTACCCATTCAGAGGAAAAGCAATTACATGTTCTCATAAACAATGTTGGAATCATGATGTGCCCCTATTCTAAGACTGCAGATGGCTTTAAGATGCAATTTGGAGTCAACCATTTGGGTAAAATATTTTTTACGTTCTTTTCATCCAAGAGAAGTGCTGAATCTCAAATTTATAGTGCTTCATGATACACATTCATGACTGATCTATTCTATGTTTCTGTATCTTTCTGAAAAATCAGTAAATGCCAGATTATGTAAATGTAACTGAATTTACTTTGTGCTAGCATTTGGATGACATCAACAGTGAGAAGAATTACCAAAGCAGGATGGACAGAGCAAGCTAGCAAATATCCTCTGTTCTCGATCCCTGACCAAAAGTCTTAAAGGTGAGACTGACATGCTCCATCCATGCTTATCTCATTTATGGTGGAAATTTAAGGCTTTGGGTATGAACAAATAAATTACAAAGGTCCATTTGATATAATAATTAGCCTCTACAGTCAGCAAGAGTCAGTTCATTCTAAACAATATAGTGATGTGTACTGAGGACACGGTGGCTCAGAGGTTAGCAAATATGCCTTGAAAATCCAGGGTTAGGGGTTTGATTCCTACCTCTGCCCTTTGTTTTCCTGCATCAGGGGCATCCTCTGTGTATTCCGGTTTCCTTCCCCAGTTCAAAGACATGTGTTTTATGCTGTCTGGCATCTCTACATTGTCTGTAGTGTGTGAAAGGGTGTCTGTGATTGTGCTCTACAATAGACTGGCACACTGTCCTGGTTGTTTACCCTGTCTTGTGCCCCAAATCCTCTGGAATAGACTCCAGGTTCCCTCTGGAATTGTGTAGGATAAGCGCTAC
Organism: Tachysurus vachellii; assembly: GCF_030014155.1. Lineage (NCBI taxonomy): Eukaryota > Metazoa > Chordata > Actinopteri > Siluriformes > Bagridae > Tachysurus > Tachysurus vachellii. Next base: position 9,350,977 of record NC_083466.1, on the reverse strand, counting down.
ATGAAATGGATGGCTGGCATTGATATGTATTCATTTTACTCAAATACAAATCAAATATGAATTGAATCAAATACAATTGGAGATGTGATGTGACCTAAGTTAGTGTTATGAATTTTTTTTTTATTTTAAAATAACAGCATGTCTGGTGGAGATTTATTCTTCTCATTTCTCAGCAATTTGCCAACAAAATTTGTGAAAGAAGTTCATTCATTCATCTTCTACCGCTTATCCGAACTACCTCGGGTCACGGGGAGCCTGTGCCTATATCAGGCGTCATCGGGCATCAAGGCAGGATACACCCTGGACGGAGTGCCAACCCATCGCAGGGCACACACACACACACAGACACACACACACACACACACACACACACACACACACTCTCTCATTCACTGTGAAAGAAGTTCATTTCTTATTTTGACTTTTATCATAACAGTTCTGTCTCACCAGCATCTCTTCTGAAGTCTCTTAGGGTTAATAAGGCAAATATTGCAGCTTGTCATGTTACTGTTTACTGTTTATTTTGAGTCAGAAAACTTAAAATTAGAGCTTTACCTCAAAGCACTGACCCCGGAGACTTAATCATCTTCACAATATAACAAATGATTTACAGATTTTACAAAGATATTTTAAATATAGCATCTGCATACCAGAAAAATCTGTGTTCATTATATACTATAGAAATGAAATTAAATATTAGAATGTGCATTAATATAAAGCTTGCAGCTGGAACTACTCTCATCTTGTTCTGACCACTCAGAAGTGAGCTTTTAATAGCTCTATATAATAAAACAATACTATGTGTATATTGATCAGACACAGGCGTGACAGTAGACTCAATCCACCCAGGCATTGTTTGCACTGAACTAAAGAGACACATGAACCTTGGGCTCCTTTAATAGTCAGGCCTTTCACTAAGACATCAGTGCAGGGAGCGCAGACTTCAATCTACTGTTCTGTGTAGCCAGCGCTCGACTCACGCAGTGGTGGCTATTACAGGTGATTACATTCGCACATGGCAGTTAATTGTCTTCAGGTGTTTTACTAAATCTCAGAGGTATAATTGCGTTCACGTTGCATGAATTGTAATCATTGATCATGCTGTAATCATTTTCCTTCTGGCCTCTTTACAGCAATTGTAGACCTTCAAGTTGCACAAGAGCTACACAAGATGATGAAGATGTGGGAGCTGTGGGACCTCAGTTGCCAGATGCTTGGCATGAACTGGGAATGAATGTAAAATTATTGTGCACAGTGATGCACACACTCAGCACTTTATTAGGAACAACTTTACATTTGCTCACATATGCAGTTATACGATCAGCCAATCATGGTGTGAACATTTGATCATCTTTAAAGTTCCAGTTTATGTGATACTGTGCCTACTATAGCCTCAGAAGCCTTGTTATTGTCTGATAGGTGTAGAACCTGATGCAGAGTTCTGCTGTTGTAGCTCATCCACCTCTAAAGTTCAGCGTGTTGTGCATTGTAAGATGCTTTTCGGGCTCACCACATTTGTAAAGAGTGATTATTTAAATCATCATATCCTTCCTGTCAGCACAGCCCAGTCTGACCATTGTCCTGTAAACTCTCTTATCAACAAAGCCTTTCCACTGACAGAACTGTGGCTCACTTTAAGTTTTCTGTAGGCTCTTATTTGCAAAAAACCCCCAAAAGATCAGCAGATTGGGTTATTTTTAATATAGCCTAAATTACATAATTGTACTATGAATATAGTATTATTTTTATTTTTAAGTATTTGAAGCTCAGCAGGGGGTACGGTGGCTTAGTGGTTAGCACGTTCGCCTCACACCTCCAGGGTTGGGGGTTCGATTCCCGCCTCCGCCTTGTGTGTGTGGAGTTTGCTTGTTCTCCCCGTGCCTCGGGGGTTTCCTCCGGGTACTCCGTTTCCTCCCCCGGTCCAAAGACATGCATGGTAGGTTGATTGGCATCTCTGGAAAATTGTCCGTAGTGTGTGATTGCGTGATTGAATGAGAGTGTGTGTGCCCTGCGATGGGTTGGCACTCCGTCCAGGGTGTATCCTGCCTTGATGCCCGATGACGCCTGAGATAGGCACAGGCTCCCCGTGACCTGAGGTAGTTCGGATAAGCGGTAGAAAATGAGTGATTGAGTGAGTGAGTGAAGCTCAGCAACTATTTTTTTATTCTAAGGCCACATTTACATGTTTTTAATAAAGATTTCTGCTTTGATTCACAATTGTTTGAGAACTGTCTCATATCAGTCACTAAACTAAAGAGACCAATGGAATGCTCACATTTTTCAAATTAATAGCCTCATACGGGCAAATTATTAGCCTCATGACAGTTCTTGACAGTTTATGGTTATGGCAAAAAGACATAGCTTTTACCAATTTTGGGGTCTTTCATTAATAGTTTTTTTCCCCCAAGTAACAGAAACTTAAATATTTCTGATTTTATGTAACTTGCACATAGAACATGTGTAATGTTGGTTGGTTATAATTGTAATAAAAGGTTTAAGGTAAGTTGTAACAAAATGTATGGGAAGCACAGTGGTGTACAGTAGCTGATATTGCTGCTGCTGCCGCACAACTCCAGTATCTGCTTCAGTCCTTAGCCATCTGTGTGGGAAGCTTGTACACTTGGGTTTCCTCGGGGCTCGCTTGTTTCCTCTCACCTTCCAGAATCATGTTAGTGGGAGGCCTGGTGATACAAAATTACCCCTCAGTCATTTCCTCCTTCCACCCAAGCTTCTTGGAATAGGCTCCAGATTAACTTTAGACCCAAACCACGATAGAGCGCTTACGGAAGAAGTCTTGCATAAATGAAGAAAAATTTTTCTATTAGGAAATATGAAAGAAAACCTTGCAAATGTGATTCAGTTAGTGAAATGAACCAGTCACCATATCGCATTTCAGACAAACTCGGTCCATATATGAAGGAACAAATTTCTTTTCATTCACAAAGCTCGGAGGGAAAAAAGAGATCTAGTTTTTACATATATTCTATAATGCCTAGTTCAGCTCATAGAAAGATTGTTCGTATAAATTCAGCTGTTTTGCAAAGTACTGAGACCTTAACATGAAGTTTTTAACTTTACTTTAGTGAACTTCTCCTATATCTATAATTTGTTTCTGTTAGAGGCTTCATTTAACTAACTGAAATGAGCATTTTATTTGCAGTGTTCTTTGTTTGCCAGAGTTGAAAATTATATAGAAATATGGGTTTGATTATTTTCTAGAAAAGACAGACACACTGTAAAGTATCTAACCCATTAAACCAACATTTGCTGTGTATATAAAATGTACACATACACACACACAAATGTATGTTAAGTCACCTTGAATAAAGGAAGACATCATATGATATAAATATTATGTCTAACAAATTTTAGTAAATGTGACATTCCTGTAGCGTGTTCCTCTATAAAATAGATACTTATTCTCGGATTGTACACAAGAAAGTATAATATTCACTTACTTTTCTACAAAAAAATTCCCCCGGTCGATTATTAGTTCCTTGAAACTAGGTTCAATGTGATTGAATAAGATTAGTATTGTCCACAACGTTCATTATAAATAAACAATCTGTACCCAATCCCCCTGAAGCGTGCACTAACTAGTAGATTATTAACTGGACTTTATTATTTTTGCCAATAGGTGGCAATAAGGTTTGTTAAACTTTAATAAATAGCTCCAGTAATGAAAGAACCCAATTTTTTCTGTTTTGTAACATGTACCGTGTTGTATTTTTTCTTTGAGTGTTTCTGGTGGGTTGCAAACTAACAGTTGGGTGCAGTAGCGGTTACATTTACAGCATTTGGCAGACTTGCTTATCCAGAGCGACTTACATTATCTTTTTTTTTTATACAACTGAGCAATTAAGGGTTAAGGGCCTTGCTCAAGGGCCCAACAGTGGCAGTTTGGTGGATCTAGGATCGTACCCGCAACCTTCCGCTTGGTAGCCCAACCCCTTAACCACTAGGCATCATCTGCTACCCTGTTGATGTGGAGTGGGAGTAGAATGGGGAACGTTTCTAATTCTGATCTAGTTTGAAAGTAAAACTGTGATGAAATAAAAAAAAAAAATGAAGCTTCCTGAAGAAATAAAGATTAAAAATAAGCCCATAATTCTAATCTTTTCAACACACCGCACGTTAGCGACATCTGGTGGTTAAAAGCCAGAAGTGAAGATACAGCGGGGTCGTTTCCAAAACTAAAACAAATGTCTGTCTTAAACATTAAAATAATATTTATCGCATGTGGTCTGGCACTGAAACGAAGCCTTCGGTCGTTTATAGGTCACGTGTATATGGCTGATGAACCATGCACCGATGTTTAGAAGCGAATTGTGCTGTTTTTCACTTACTTACACACACACACACACACACACACCTCACTCACACACACACCACACTCACTCATACACACACAACACACTCAATCACACACCACTCACTCACACTCACTCACACACAATCACACACCTCACTCACTCACTCACACACACACACAATCACACACCTCACTCACTCACTCACTCACACACACACACCACACTCACTCATACACACACAACACACTCACTCACACACCTCACTCACTCACACACACACACACACACACACACACACACACACACACACACACACACACACACACACACACACACACACACACACACACACACACACACACACACACACACACACACACACACACACACACACACACACACACACGTATTGTTTCATAGTAATCTAATCTGCGGTCACGTGGAAAAATCTGTCGATTTCCGGTTGTGGGGCGACGTCGTACGCATAGCGCATGCGCGGCCAATAGGCCCCGTCATCACGTCTCTTTAGCGCTACGTGTATGTTATAGAGCTGCGTGTAACAGAGCTGGTGCTAGTGAGTGTTGTACAGTCGGCGTTGTAAAGCTTCAAGGTAAAAGTTATTTATTTATTAGATGTATTGAAAATACATTAGTCATATAGTCATTCCACTGATATATATATACACACATATATATATGAAATTAAATGTTAATGTTTGTTTATAATGTTGTGATTTAAAGCTAAGGCTAGTTTTGCTAGTTGTGTTGTTTTTGTGGTTGATATTTATGTGTTGGGAGGAGATTATTTAGTGGACCCTAGAAATGACTTGTAACTGTTTTGTCATGTTCTTGTCCAGTCAGACCGTTGTGATGGATCAGGTCATGCAGTTTGTGGAGCCTGGGAGGCAGTTTGTGAAGGACTCCATCAGACTGGTGAAGAGATGCACTAAACCTGATAGGAAAGGTACAGAGCATTTATTTACACCACACATTTCACTAGTTTTTGTTTAAATGGGATTGCGAGAAGTTGATATAGGATACAATAAGCTCTTGTATAGAGCTCAAACACCTTATTTATTTAAATAAAAAAGCTCTACATGCAGTGAGATGGTCACAATAACCACTTCTACCATTCTAGCTGGTTCTATTCTCAATTCTGATTGGCTGATTTGTTTTCTATCATTACAGCTTGTTCTCCCTGCTGTAATGTACAAAGTCGCTCGAATATATTTATTGTTTTATAGCATAAAACCCACAGTCAGACATTTCACATAATCTGCTTAGAATAAACTGATTTTAGTTGATTTAGTTTACAAGGGACATTTATGGAAGGTGTCTCTCAGTTGTTTTCTGCTGCTTTTTTTTTAGTCTCATTGACCTTCAGATAGAGAAAATGAGAGACTGGAGAAAAAAACAAATGTTTATATTTGCAATAACAGGAAGTACCTTGTTTGTGGACATTTCACCCAGTTAAATGTTGCTGTACACTATTAAAAAAAGCTTGATGGCATTCAGTAATCAAAGTTAAATCGCTATGAAATAAGAGGATTAAAACACTTTAGAATGTGCTGTTCCACTTTTGGCTGTTATCTCCCTGTGAGGCTGCTTCACACGACCGCAGTGTTGATTATAAAAGCACAACACGTGCCATCATATTATTCTCTACTCAAAAGTGTTTAAGAATTTTAGTTTGGACCAGATTGATGTTTTTATATCCTGATATCTTACATTGGAAGTAGAAAAAGATGTAATGCATCTGAATGATATATAATTTCTGTCTTGTGTAAATGTATACAGAGTTTCAGAAGATTGCCATGGCAACAGCGATTGGTTTTGCAATCATGGGCTTTATTGGGTTCTTCGTCAAGCTTATCCACATCCCCATTAACAACATAATTGTGTAAGTATGCCTTAAAAAGATTTTTTTTAATTGATCTTCTCCAAACCCATCTGATCGGATGTGTTGTTGTGAGTGATGTGTCTGATAAGATTACCCATCTTTTTTTTATTTTCTTTCAGTGGTGGTTAAACCGTGCGCCGGAGACTGAATTTCTGAAATTCTGCCATGCTGAGTTTATTTGTATATAAATTTAAGTATTAAAACTTATTTGTAAGAATGTACCACACACAGTCTCTACCAACACTATGTATAAAAACTTTTTACATATATCAATGGTTTGTTTCTTTTTAACTGGTTTGTCCTGTAATTAAGCAAAATATGATACTCAGAATTATTAAAGAATAAATGACTGTATTGTCATTTATTCAGAATGGAAAAAAAAAATCCTGCTATTCACATTAAAAGCCCTTTATAACCTCTATGTGCTCATGTGTTTGATCATCTTCACATTTACATCTGTGTAAACGCTGCAGCTCTCCTCAGCGGACAACTCGCTTTTCAGGTCCGCACTCATACAGGAATTAAAGTGTTTTAGTCAATGACATCATTAGTTCCCACACACATGTAAGATGAGAGACAGGGGATTGCTGTGGGACACATAAAAGGTGAGATGCCTTGATGTGTAAAACTCGTGTTCTCTGTGCGCTTGATGATGTAAGTTGAACAGAAGTTTCTTCAATAAAATCAGACCAACGCTGCAGGGACATTTGCTGTGGTAATCACCACAGCAAATGCTTTTTATTGTGATAATCAACTTCTATTGACTTTCACTTTGCTTCCCACACTCTGAAACTCTCTTTTCCAGAAAGAGACTACACATACATCAACTAGACTCTATTGTTTTGCTTAATTCTTACCTAAAACCTCGCTTGTATAAGACTGCTTTGTTCTGCCCTTTTGCATACCTATATATATAGTGTGCAAATATCTAATAATATATATCCATATATACATTTTATCAGACATGGAAATCCATGCTATTATTGCAAAGATGGTCATTTAAGTAGAAAAAAAACAGCAAAATTTTGTATTAACAAATCGGCTTTAGTTAGCAAAATGTTAGGCCTGAGTATATGCTTAAAACAAAGCTTTTGTTTGTCTGATGCTGTCTGTTACATGTTAGAAGGTTAATCATGAATAACAGTCATTAATATTGGCTCACACTCTTCACATGGAAAAAAGCTTAATGTTTATTAAAGCCTTTATAGCTACTGTAACATTTAGATGTCAAATATTAACCTTCAAATTGAAAATATTTGTATTTCTAGGAATATGTGCCTAGATATACTATTTATTTTTCCCATGGCTCCAGTGTGGCCTTTAATACCTTCAGACAAAAAATAATCAGAATCTGGCAACCATGCCACTGTTAAAGTCATCTTAATATCAACTGACCCTCTAGACACATGCCTACATACGTTCTGCAAAATACAAAATCTGTTATAATCACATTCCTATTTATTCCTTTGACCAGTTCAGAAATGCACCTAAACTCTGATGACTTAAACATTACATTATTTTAAAATATAATAAATATGCTTCAAAACCTCAAGACAAATAGCACTTTACAAAGGTTTAGGTTTTCAAGTTTGGACAGTTGTGCAATATGCTTAGTGAAACACTCACTCACTCATTTTCTACCGCTTATCCGAACTACCTCGGGTCACGGGGAGCCTGTGCCTATCTCAGGCGTCATCGGGCATCAAGGCAGGATACACCCTGGACGGAGTCTTAGTGAAACAGTCGGGACGAAAAGCTTTTAAATCCCACTCCGTATTTTAAATTTCTTTCATGTTTTACTATCGTTATAAATGAAGTATTTTTTGATAGAGGCACCAATGTGGAGGTTTAAACTCTCCTGATATGATTAAAGAGTAATCCTTCTACAATACTGCATTTCCTTAATATAAAGGGGAAACTAAGAAATAAAGAAAAAACATATACAGTTGCTGTTTACAGTATTGGGCAATGCTGTCCACATCTAAGACTCAGACGCTCTACTGACTCTTCTTCATGTGGTGTGTTGCAGCTTAAGCTATGGGATTTCTCCACTACATTAGATGCCATGCTGTCTGCTGGATGGACTTTCCCAGATGCCAGTTTAAACTCTACAGATGAAAAAGAGGGCAGACTTCCATTTTTCTGTGTACACGTTTTCGCTGTTTCTCCCATTGGTGATACTTCCTTGTTTTTTCGAGTGAAACCTCTTCCTTTGTTACTGGTAATGCTCTGATTATCCAGGAAAGGGTCAGAGTCACTACCGTGGGCCATGTTGAAATATGTACACTTGGGTGTTGAAGGCTTGGCCATATCTTCCATTTCAGAAGAGGATATGACAGCTAGTCGGGATGGTTGTGTTCCATAAGGTATGTAGGGAGCGTCCTCACTGGTGTGACCTGTGTCAACTGAAGACGTATCTACATTTTCATACATTCCCATTGAAACAGGAGGAGATTTACGAATGAGGTGATTTTCCTTAAGAAGCCACCTGCCCTTATCTATCAGGATTCCTTCCTCAGAGTCAGTCTTTGTATGAAAGGCTAGACATTGTGCAAGCTCAGAATTCCCATTAGAGTCTGAAGAGTTGCAGTAGACTGGGTCCTGCACGGTTCTGTTAACCATGGGGTCAGGAAAAGATCTACGACTGTTAAAACTCTTTAAATCAGTACTAGCTATTTGTTTTGTGTCTGGATGAGGTTTCTTTAAACCATTATCCAGGGTTTTAACTTTTCTGTTGATGTTCTTAGAGCTTTGATTCATGTTGCCTTGGTAAATGAACAACTTCTCTGCCTCTTCATCTCCACTTGTAAAAAGATCTGTAGAAACCTGTGACAGGTCTCCTCCACTGTCTGATGTATCAGGCCTGTAATCGGAAAGGTCAGATGTGTTGGGGCTAGGAAGACATCTCCTAGTATATTGATCGTCCACATTGCTTTTAGATAAAGTCATTCGTCTGTTTTTGCATCTGTCTGGTTCAATACGTAGAAAGCCATTTGAATCATATGTGAAAATCAGAGCAGAGGACATCAGTGCTAAGTTGACAAAATCCAACAGCTGCTGAGGGAACACTGTAGGATGCACACAGTGGCATTCATGATCCATATCCGCTTCTTCTAATCCTACAGAATCAGACTGGGCTTTGTGTTTGTCCTCAATTTTGCATGATTTCCCTGTCAGAAAATCTTGGTGGTTTGGTGGATCTTCCAAGAAGCACTGTTGTGACTGAGTATCTAAGACTTTTTCAGTATCTACTGCATTGCCCTGCTTGTCTTCATGTTTGTTTTTTTCCTCCACTTTCTCTTCATCCGGTGTCTGGAAGTCAAGTTCAGCTAACGCTTCTTGACTTTTAGAAGACACTGAACCGAAGTGGTCTGAATATTCGCCTTCCTGATGCAGAGGAGAGTTTGGAAGATTAGAATCTTCATCCTCATCTGCTTCTTCATCATTTTCATTAAGACTGTGAGCCTGTTCCTCTTCTGACTTTTGAAGATCATGTTCAGTTTCAGATTCTTGCCATGTGCAAGATTCTGACTTGTAGTTGTCAGAGTGTTCATCGTGTTGATCAGACACAGAAGAATGGTGTGGTTTGCCAGGTAGCTTTTCACATTCTGAAGTGCTACACATTGATCCTTTATGATCATAGTTGCTCTCAACTTCCTCTGAGCCAGAATCATCATTACTGTGTAGATCAGCTTCATCTACACTTGAGTTGGATGCTTCTGATTTAACAGTTTTGTGTATTGCATTCTTCTTTTTTGTTTGGATTGTGCCATTGTTTGGGTGGTGCTCTACTACAGTCTCTGTTTCTGAAGCCATGGATGTTGTATTCAGCTGTTCAGCATGTTCTCTGGTTTCATAATAGGTGTCTTCTTCCTTTGAATTCATGCTACATCCTATTAAACTATCTGTACAATCTCCCGTTCTACTGAAGGTCTCATCAATTGCCTCAGAAATTGCCACTATTTCTGAAGTAGTAGAAAGCAGTTCAGATTCAGATTGCATACAACTTACACATTCTTGCCATTCTACTTTATCTTCTAGATTACTTGGATTGTAATCTAGAGTCTGAACCTCATCATCCAGTCTTATCTCATCCTCTGTGTATTTTTCTTCAATAATTTGGACATTGTCCTTCATGTCCTGTTTGACCTCACATAGATCTTCTTTGCTCGGTTCGTTATCTACATACCTTTCCTGGTTTGTTTTAACATCATCCACAATTTCAGTTATATGCGCAAATATTCCTTCTTGGTTAGTCATATCTTCAATTTGGACATTTTTCCCTCGGCCTGATTTCTCCATATCTAGGGAACTTGATTCGAGCAAGGGAATTTCTTCAGATACTTTGAATAACTCTGCAGGCTTAGTATTTGTAATATCATATTCACTTACTCTCTCCTCAAAACATTTTCTTTCTTCCTCTAAGAACCCCTTTATATCCTTTTTTCTTATGGCATTCTCATTCTTACAAGAAAAAACATTTGTGGTTTGGTTTTCTTGACCGGAATGCTCCACATTGGGATGTGCTCCATTAAAATTTGTCATATCACTCCTAAAAAGTGAAGAAATCTCTCTGCGGAGGTCCTCACACATATTAAGCTCATCCATTACCTCTCTGATACCAAAAACTTTCCCTCTATCTTGATCTTCCTCTCCTGAGTTGAACCCAAGGGCAAACTCTTGCTCTGACCATCTTGGTGACATTGGGGGACTTTCTTTGATATCATTATTTCCTTGGAAATCTCTCCATCTCTCTTTTAACTGAGCAGAAATTGAGCTGTGGAGACTTTCCAGGCTGGCCTTAAGCTCTTCTTCATCCTCTATGCTGGCCAATTTTTGTATGGACTGCATGACATGCAGAGCTTCTGGATTGCTGCCTGAATTATTAGCATTGGCAGAATCTGAGTCTTCAATGGCACATTTGGCGATTCCTTCTTTCAGTGTCATCACTGTCAGGAAGGAGAGAAGTGTCTTAGATGTAGAGCCAAAAACAGAGGCTAACAATGATGAGAAGTCAGGAAGGCTATGGGATTTCTTCGTTGTCTTCAAGGATGATATATGAGAATGACTACAGGCTCTTATGATATACTTGATAGATAAACATAACTGCTTCAAAACATGTTTCATTCCTGATCTAGGGCTCAACTGTGTGTTTGGTGATGTTTCACTCTCAGCATCTGGCAATTTGGGAAGCAAGTCCTCTGAAGATTTATTCTTTCTTGTGCCAAGCTCCTGTTCAGCAGTGGGCGTTCTCACACTTGGCATTGATTTACAGAATCTTCCCAGGTTTTGTGTCTCCACGGGTTCTCCCCCACACCTAATTTGCAGCAGTCGTTGAGACTCTAGCTTCTGCACAGTAGAACCTTCAACAGATGAACAATTCTCCACCACATTTTCATTGTCTAATTCACTTCTCATCTCTGAAACATCTGAGAAATCACTTTCAATCTGGAACCTAGCTCGAGATTCATGTGGGTTTAACTCATCCATGTAGGGCACTGATTCAGGGTGATTTTTTTCCAGCCAGTTTTCCACATATTGGCACACGTTGCATAGAGATGAATGGAGCACTGGCATAGAAACACTTTCACTCAACTCCTTGCACTCTTTAGGAGATTTTGTTATACCGCCATTCACAGACCGTTGCTTTGTCAGAATTTTGAAAGGTGCTGAATGAGATGATGGGATAACATCTAATTTTTTCTTTATGTGAGGCCTTAGCATGTCATTACGACCAAAGTTACTATGGCTTATGTTTACCTTCTGAGGTAACTGACCTTTCTTTCTCTTTTTAACCTTCTGCCAATGTCTGTCACTTTCTTTACAGCTCTGTGATTCTAGAGAATCACTGTTCTTTAGGTCTTTCAAAAAGTCTGGAACACTTCCTTTCTGCATTTTGTCAGTAACAGTACTTTTCAAGAGCACATGTTTTTTTGACCTTTGAGATTTTTGTGCAATTTTTGTCTTCTTACCTAAAACTCTTTCATTTTCAGAGTCGTCTTTAGAGGATATCTCCGCTCCTTTGTCTAAGGATTCACACCTAGCTTGATTTTCATAGTCAGTGAAGGTGCTTATTGTTTGTGAAAGGTCTGACTGACCAGATAGTAAGGATAAAAGTTCATTGTTTCTAGAATGTCCAGAACCAGAACTTGCAGACAGTTTGGTAAGATCAGTGTCCCATTCATTACTTGAAGATTGAGGCCAAGATTCAGTTGAATCTGGCTTTTTGTGTTCTTGAGACAAAAATTCATACCTGTGATCCTCATCGTGCCAGGTTTTTGCAAAATAGTTTTCCCAATTATCCTGTGAATGACTAATATGCATTTTAGTCTCTGTAATCTCTTTTCCTTTGTTGTGCAGCTGAGGATCCTCTGACATCAGTGAGACAGAGGAGTGAGTCTTCTTGTGTTTGGTGTCTCCCAGATTTTTTTTCCTGGGCTTTGGTACAGGTCTTGTACTGTTAGAGCTGCTATGACTCAAAACACAGCACCCTTCCAGCAGTTCACCTTCAGCTGTGTGCTCCAAATATGAGTATGTACCAAGTCTGCTTTCCTGAACCGCAGTTTGTGATCGCCTCTTTATATTCTCTACTGATGTTTCTTTCCTTCTGACACGCCTAGGTCCTGGAGTAGGCATCCGCCTGAAACGCGGTTTGGGGTTTTCCAAGGCCTCAGAGGTGGCACTTTCACTGTGATTTTCTCCTTCCTTATTTAATTTGTTTGGTTTACAACTTTGTGTATTCTCATTTTTGGATCCATAGCTTTCTATATTGGACTCTCCTGTTCTGTTAATATTATTGTCTTTATTATCTGGGGAATTGTAGCTTGAGACTTGTTGTGAGAAAGCTGCTATGTCCTGGCTATTAACACAGGCTCTACTTACTGTAGTGGTCCAGTGAATCATCTCCTCTTGCTTAATAGTAAGACGCACTTTCATCTCTACGGTCATGCTGCCGTCCTGATTCACACGAAACGATTTCTCAATCTCATCGTCTGAAGGTACGATCAAGCGATCATTTTCCTCTATTCCAGACATAAAGTCACATCTCTCCATGTCTTCTGATTTTAGTGATTGTTTGTTCTCATTCACCTTTGATCCTATTTTCACGTCATTCTCATCGGAGTGACTTCCGTTTAGTGACACATTGATCTGATTTACAAAATATCTTTCTGATGATAATGAGAAATTTCTTGACCTTGGTCTGCTGTGTATTGTTTTTTGTTGAATTTCTTTCCAGTTTTTTAAATTTCCATGTGTGAGGCAAAACAAAGAAGAAAAAAGTAAATGCGTTAATAAATTTGAATTATTATAATGGACATTCCTGTGATAACCCTGTGATTTGATCTATGCTATTTACCACAAATATGACTTTTGAGACTTCCTCTGATAAACACATTGCTGATTTTACACACTTGTATCCTGCCTCTTACTCACACTGCAAATCATCACCAGTAGAAATGTACATTAAAAAAAATTATGGTACAGCTTACTTGGCAATGGCTGTGTCTTTGTTGGCCCTATGGATTCAGATATGACTGAGTGTGAGGGTTGAGAGTGTGATGTAGATGCTTGGGCATTGAAGTTAGCCGCCTGAAAGGGTTCATTACCAGCTGCTACTATGACACCAGAGCACAGGATCAGGGCTGTCAGACCTTCAACCTACAAATGAAATTGGTGTGCAATGAATATCTTTTTTCTTTCATGGTTATATATTTTCAGTTGATTTTGCAAGTCATCCTGTTATAGATAATCACAACTAGAGCACTCAGGTCTTACTATTTGATTAGAAATTCACTTGAAGCTGCTGGTAGCAGGTTTTCTGGCTAACATTAGCTAGATACAATACAAATGATAAAATAAATAGAAAACACAAACTGGATAATATATTTTGTTCTCCACATTGTCCAAGACTTGCGCAGAGAACAAGATGAACACCAAGAGAGAAACTGCAAAGACAAATGCTAGTCTTATACTCTGCTAGGTAATGTTAGTCATGCTAACTTCTGTTAAAACAAAAACAATCATCAGTGTATGATATGAGGTGTAGCGTTGTGGGTTACATCCTGGACTACATTTAAACATTTATCTATTGACTATCTTTGCAAATGTATCTATGTGTAGCTATTGACACTACAGGAAAATTCTTTTTAGCCCAGCTAACCTAGCATATGTGTTTGTTTATGTCATTTTTGGTTGCACTTGGCCTGTAGCCATACAACAGCTAGCAGACAAAGTTTGAAACTTTGTGGGAATTGTGAAAAATCTCAGGTGATTCAGATGCTTATATAGTTATTAACTTAACAGTATTTTCATTTATATACAAGTTTTCTTCATCCCCCCAAAACTTTCTATTTGTTTTTCACTTGAACTTTGTTGGGTGGTATATTACATGGTAGGTGGAATAAATTCTGACATAATTCATCTTGGTTTATTTTTTTCTCACATAAACTCTGCAAAATACTGTATCATAAACAAAATACTGTATGGACCACCTGTATTTTTTAAGGTTTCCTTTTACAACAATTATTATTATTGCACTTTATTACACTCTACAACTGTGTTCTGGTTGATGCCACATTGTGCTTCACTGTGTATATTGTCCTGTTTAAGTAATTAATTTACTGTCTTGTGCTGCTTGGTCCTGTACCAGCTGTATATGTTTGAAATCACAAAAAAAGCCACTTGACACAACTGTCACAGGGGTGTGTAGACTTTTTATATTCACTTTAGTTATACATGGTATATCTTACATATTCCATTTTATAAAACTGTTCATGCCCAAAATGGAATCAATTAGTCAAATAATGCTTATAAAAAATGATCATTTTCAGACGAGTATGTGATGCTTTAGGCTTGAACCATGCATACTGACAAGCTGGGATCTAAACTTAAGGGTGTAGACTAAAGAGATCAAAGACAGTACTTTTAAAGCACTTACTCGTCTGCCATCAGAGGTGTAAAGCTTAACCACAGGAAACTGCATGACTTGAGATAGGTATTCCAAGAGCGCCTCAAAAGTCGGAGCTGTCCTCCTCTGCAAAACAACTATGTGCTTAGTGCTGGGATCCCTGTTTTTAAAAACCACAAGCCTTTTTGGTGTCCTCACTGTCACAGAACTTTCTGCCATTTTTGCCATCCTGCCCACGTTATTCTTCTTGACCAGCTGCCGGATCAGTCCTCGGCGTCCCTGACGTCCTGCGCTGGTAGGTCTGGTGCTGTTCCAGGGGACATGTCTCCGTTTGATCTCATCCAGGTTCAGGGGTTTGACCTTTCTTTGATCCGAGCAGACATAAGACGCCCCATGCCGCAGATCGTCTAAGCTCCGAATGGAACGTCTACCTTTGGGCGTTGTGATGGTGCGTACCCCAAAAGGTAGAGGCACTTTGCTTGACAGGACATCCAAAAGGCCGTCAAACGTCTTGAACGTACGACTGTTGATGACGACCCAGTGCCCGGAAAACTGCGGGTCTCCACTTTTGTAAAAACAAACTGTCTTTGAGTCTCTGGATGCGAGGAGAGATCTGGAGGGCAGTGTCCGTGTGCTCCCTGAGAAAACATCTGGCTGTTCTTGGTCATGATTTAGAGGGGTATTCATGGTCATGCAGATCTACTATAAAAAAACAAACAAACAAAAAAAAAGCCACACACAATAATAAATTAGTATTGTTTTCGTTCAAAAAGGGCCATTACTGCTGAAAAATTAGGAGCTTTGGGCAAGAAACACAATACTACATTGCCTTGCCATCTCTATACTTATTTACTTGAATATACGGTGATTAGTATAGATCTTCTTCTAACTATTTGTGGTTACTCTCATTCAGTGCTATTTTTTCGGTTGGATGATATTAAAGTATAAAGACAATTACACTGAAATTCAGTTAATGGTCAGCTTTATGATGTGTCCTGGGACACTGATAACATATTTCCGTAAGTAAGTTGTTCATTATGAGTGAATAAATCATTTTTATTTTTATTCTCATTTTATTGCAGCACATCTTATTATCAGCTAAAGTTATCAGTTAGCTTAAAATATTATTATTTTTTTTTTAAATAGTCTCCACACTGCTTGTATAGGCTACATATATTTGCAGTCACTGAAGTGCAGTAAATTAAAACATAGATGGAAATGAAATACCTTACCTCAATTCACATTTAAGGTGATCCTGATGTGGGACTGGTGAGCTGCTAGTCCAGTCACTGAAAAGATTATCTATGACACACACACACACACACGGCTATTTTTGGATGGCCAGCATCAGAGTTAATTTGTGTAATCTTTGCTCAAAGTTAATCAGCATTTTAAGCAAGGGAATATGCAGCATAAGTGGTGTATTTATGTGCATTAAAATATAAAATAATCTTCACATTAGTATTCTGTGGTATCATTTTTAAATCAATAAGTAATAACTGATCAACTTTTTAAAAAAAAGTTTTCTAGGATACTCTTTTGAAAATTTCACTCATTAGGGTCTTTAACTCTTTTTTTTTCACTCAGACCAAATGTAGAAAGCACATTCATTTCTTGTGTGTGTGTGTGTGTGTGTGTGTGTGTGTGTGTGTGTCAGCTAGCAGATGGCTGAGAGTGTTCCTAGCTTCTTGCAGGGATGTAATCAGATTTGGGCAGTGTGCTAATAAGGATTAGTGTGTGTGAGAGAGTGAGCGTTTATTCTGTGTCTAACAATAAAGAAAAGGGAAGCCTAAAGCTGGTGCCTCTCTATTGGAGACCAGCACAAACCACTGTACAAGTA
Organism: Tachysurus vachellii; assembly: GCF_030014155.1. Taxonomy (NCBI): domain Eukaryota; kingdom Metazoa; phylum Chordata; class Actinopteri; order Siluriformes; family Bagridae; genus Tachysurus; species Tachysurus vachellii. The sequence continues at coordinate 9,334,017 of NC_083466.1, read as the reverse complement.
GAACAAAAATACAGGGATTGTTTACTAAAAAGATTCACAGATCAACTATTTAATGTATCAAAATCTTAATGTTAGGTCCGAAAGTGATGCGAAGAATCAGGAACATTTGATGATTTTGAAAAAAGTGACCCAAGCTGAGGACGTACAAGGACGTGTGTGCTACTTTTGTGTTATGACATGAGTAAGTTGAGAGATCTCTGATTTAGGACACCATCATCATGAGGCATGAGAATAGTTTTGACGCACAATTCACAGCCGAGCTGTGTTTTTGTCTCAGTTACAGATGTAAAGTAAGGTCAAAGCAAAACATGATGTAAATCTATCAGCAAAAAGGTTTGAAAATTTGTTTGAAATGATAACAAAATTGATGTTTGCAAAAATTATGGAAATAAAAATTTATTTCAATTTAACCGCTAGATGGCTCTGTTGTGTATTTTATTCCCTTGTCAAAAAAAACAAAAAAACAAAAAAAAAAACACCTCCTACTGGAATATCAGTTGTACCTGTAACATATTTGCTTAGATTCGTACTGGAAATAATGTCTCGCTATTATGGAGTTACTGGAAATTACAGTGGGTGCTTAGAGTTTTTTTTTAGTTTTAAGATGCACCTTTCTATTGGAAAATATCTATCCCACAAGAGTGTTAAAAAAAGTGTTGAGATGATGAGACTGAAGACCTGGACCCATTTGCAATGAAGGACAGTGTGAAGAACCATTAAAAAACAAAGATACATATTAAACCCTGGAATATCTAATCCATTCAGTAGCACATAACTGAACATGGTTTGTCAGACTCTGATGTTTCCACCTCAATGGAACGACACAGCAGTGAAACTGGGCCTGAGAACAAAACCAATAAATCTTCATAAAGCCAGCAGTTATCACTATGTAGTGCATCATGAGATATGTGACTTTTAGCCTTTTTCTAGCATTAAATTTCTATGAATGAGCTAAAGCTTTGAGACAGTCTTCTTAACAGCCTTCTTCCACCTTAGAAATAATGCCAAGCTAAGAAGCATCCTATCTGTATCTGTATCTGATGCTGAGAAGGTAGTTCATGCATTCATGACCTCCAGAGTGGACTACTGTAATGCATTACTAGATGGTTGTCCTGCATCTTCAGTAGCTAGGCTACAGTTAGTCCAAAATGCAGCTGCCAGAGTTTTTACCAGGACAAGAAAATATGGTCATATAACCTTAATTCTATCATCTCTACACTGGCTACCTGTTAAGTTTAGAAATAATTACAAACTGCTGCTACTTACGTACAAGCCTTTAAATGGTTTAGCTTCTATATATCTACAGTAACTAGTCTTCTAACTCTCTACAATCCTTCACTCTCTCTGAGATCACAAAACTCAGGACTTCTGGTAGTTCCCTGAATATTAAAGTCTACTAAAGGCAATAGAGTGTTTTCTTATTTAGCTCCTAAACTTTAAAATAGCCTTCCTGATAGGGTTCGGGGCTCAGACATTTTAAATGCAGATTAAAGACATTATTTCTTTAGCCAGGCATATTCATAATATGTCCTACAACCGTGTGCTCCAGTAGATTTATTACACAATATTATCTAGTTCTCTTTAGTTTTAATAGTCTCTGAGGACAACAACCTCCTAATCAATACACAATTGTCAGACTGTATATGACTGTAGAAAGGACATTATTTATAATAACACTCTCTGGTGTTTATAACAATTTATAATCACACCCTCCAGTGTCACCCAAATAAGTATTAGGTTCCCTTTAGTGTCTGGTTCCTCTTAAGGTTTCTTCCTCTTCCATCTAAGAGAGTTTTCCTTGTTACTGTCACCTCAGTCTTCTCAGGGTTGTTCACTGGGGATAAATACACTTTTAAATATAATTCTAATATTAATCTTGAATCTTTGTATTAATCTTTGTGTAATTAATTTTATCTTTTTGCAATGTTTTTTAAGTTCTGTAAAACTGGTTTGAGACAATGTCCATTGTAAAAAAGCGCTACACAAATAAATTTGAATTGAACTGAAATGAATAGACATCAGTTTCTTTTGCTTTAACAATCTTATACAATGTCATGTCTGTTGACTGACCTTTTCTCAATTTATGTTTTATGAATTTCTGCTTCAGGATATCAGCCATAAGGGGAAAATTATTCTCCTGGGTCAAAGGTGCTCTATAACAAGAATAAACAGAAAAGTTTATTGTAAGAAAAGGAGGGGATAAGACAGTGTCTACAACAGGAGAAAATAAAGCTTTCTCTGATGAGATTAAGCTGAAAGGAAAAACATATCATGAAAAGTAATCTATTATAATCTATTATAACCACAATGTGTCCCTTCGGATTTCACTCTAAAATCTGTCCATGGGCCGTCTGAAAGGAGTGGGGATCTGTGCATAAGGAGGTTTATTTGGGAGGTGAAAAGTGAAAATGAAATCCCAGTTGAAAAAATGTTAAAGCAGGCAAAAGTTCAGAAAACAATATCCTTGTTTCAATATCAAACCTCCTAATCAATTTATAATTGTCGGGCTGCATATTTATAATCTCACCTTGCGGTGTCACCCAAATGAGGATGGGTTCCCTTTAGAGTCTGGTTCCTCTTAAGGTTTCTTCCTCTTCTATCTAAGGGAGTTTTTCCTTGCTACAGTCAAATCAGGCTTGCGCATTGGGGATAAATACAAACATTTAAATATGTCTAATATTAATATTGTATCTTTGTATAATATTAAACTTTTTGTACTATGTTTTTTATGTTCTGTTTAGCTGCTTTGAGACACTGCCCATTGTAATAAACTACATCATCAAAAAGGCCTAGCAGAGGATGTAATTCCTTAAAATTTCCAATTAAAGAAGTTTGGTCTGCCACAGAAGTTGTTGATGCTGTTCTACACTGCAGTCATTGAATCTGTCCTGTGCACATCCATCACCATCTGGTTTGGTGCTGCAACTAAACAGGACAGGAACAGACTGCAACGCACAGTAAAAACAACAAAAAAAAAACAAAACTGGTGCCCCCATGAAACAGGGCAGGAAAAATCACCACTGACCCTTCGCACCCTGGACATAACGTCTTTCAGCTCCTCCCTTCTGGCAGGCGCTACAGAACTTTGCTTACTAAAACTGCCAGACACAGGAACAGTTTCTTTCCCCTGTCAATCACCCTGATTAACAACTAACCATAATTATATTCCCCACTTCATATCTATAAGTACTGCATTATCAGAACCGTCAGTCATCACATCACATCACATCACATCATCCGTATATGTTACACACACTACTGCTGCTTTATATTGTACAAAACAAAATATTACACAATATTGTTATTTGCACTACCATGCACTTCTCACACTTTATGTACATAACTGATAAGTCATGTAATCATATTTAATACACATAACTGTCTATATTCTATCACATCGTATAGTTTGTATAGTATAGTGTTCATTCATTCATTTTCTACTGCTTATCCGAACTACCTCGGGTCACGGGGAGCCTGTGCCTATCTCAGGCGTCATTGGGCATCAAGGCAGGATACACCATGGACGGAGTGCCACCCCATCGCAGGGCACACACACTCTCATTCACTCCCGCAATCACACACTACGGACAATTTTCCAGAGATGCCAATGAACCCACCACGGGGAGAACATGCAAATTCCACACACACAAGGCGGAGGCAGGAATCGAACCCCAACCCTGGAGGTGTGAGGCGAACGTGCTAACCACTAAGCCACCGTGCCCCCCTAGTATAGTGTTATTTATGTCTATACTTTTGAGAGTCACAAACAGCTAGAACCAAATTCCTTGTGTGTGCCAATAAACCTGATTCTGATATATATATATATTACTATACATATTATATATATATATATATATATATATATATATATATATATACATATTATATATATATATACATACATATATACACACACATCTATATAACATTTTTTATACAGCTCGATTAGCTCTGTCTTACTACAGCTCGCCGTACAACTCGATTAGCCATGCCTTTAGAGACGTAAACACATCTCCTTCCTGCCTGCGCTGCTCGGCGGGCCGCCGGTGGGTTTGCGTTAGACACGAAAGATTTGTTGTTTTTAAACCTGTTCTGCTTCACATTAGTGAATATATCTTCACCATGGGCAAGAAGGAAGAGGAAGAGGTTATTAGGATCGCGAAGAAAATCGACAAATTGGCACAGAAGAAAAACGGGGTGAGCTGCTCTGTCATGAATGAATTTCCCAAAACAGACACAGAAGCTAACTTAGCCTAGCTAGTAGCGCGAGGGGTCTTGTCCCAAATGGCCTCCTAGTGGACATGTAGTGCACTACAACGTCATTACTCCAAACTCGGCGTAGTGCGTGTACGTAGGGAGCGTTTAGCGATTTGGGATTAGTCCTTTTTTAGAACGCGAAAATTGAAGCTAACTCTGTTAGCTTATTAACAACTTCGCTTAAACCGATTAAATAGTAACGACTTCTGTCTGACACCGAAAGATGCGATGATGGTAATAAAAATCAGCGAGTTTTCCCTTAGTTGAAATATAATCGTAAAACGTGGATATGTAACAAATTTGCGTGCAAATCTTTTATCTTATGGAGAAAAAAAAGCGAGTTAAAAACGGAGTTAAAACGTGGAAGAGCGCAGAGTAGCTAAAGTTTTCATGTGTTTACAGGATAACTAGCGACTGCGCAGTTTGGTGAATGAAGGTGACTCACCGATTCGGTTAGTTATAATGCTGTCTGATTTAACTAGCTACACTTACTTACTGTGATGCGCGAGCGCGACTAGTCAGTGAACACGAGCACTTAGCCGACTGGTTTAGCTTAACTAACTAACTAACTAACTAACTAACAAACAACAGTGGTTTGGTAGAAAAATATTCACTTCTATATTATAAGTAGTGTAACATGTCTAATATTATAGGACTGTGGAATGAAACCCATAGAAACAAACACAAATATAAATCATGTGCATCAAGATTAAAGAGAAACATAAGAACACTGAGAAGAGGGGAAAAAATTATAAAAAAAAAAAAAAAAAAAGTCAATTATTTCATTTCCCCAAATGTTTTGTATTTACTGATATACAGTAACATTTCAGATATAAACATTGGCTTCTTATATTTTGAAGGGAAATAATAAAAAAAAGATCTGGTCACGTCATCAGCGGTTTATTATCGTTTCTTCGTGATTTCTTTTATTGTAATTATTTTTGTATTTATTATTATTTGTTGCATTATCGTTCAGTCAGGGGCTTTGGATCTTCTCAAGGAACTGAAGAATGTACCCATGACGTTGGAGTTGCTTCAGGTGACGTATCATTTTACTTCACGTCGTTTTCATTTGAATTATATCAAATCACACATTTTCCACTTTTTTTTTCTTTGCTTTTACAGTCGACCAGGATCGGCATGTCTGTGAACGCAATCCGGAAGCAAAGCACAGACGAAGAGGTGACATCGCTGGCCAAATCTCTTATCAAGTCCTGGAAGAAGCTTCTGGGTAAGTGGAAGCCATGTTAGTCTCATGCTGTAGTTAAAAACTACCTTGCCTTATGTTTCACGTGTATTTCTTGTTGTTCAGATGAACCCGCTGACGGAGACAAACCCTCTGAGGAGAAAAAGAAGGAATCTGGAGTTCCAGTCATGTCACAGTCACAGGGTAGCCCTGAGCCTAGAGAGGAAAGGTATCCATAACCTTGGAGATATCGTGTTTTCATATAAGAATGCAGGCATTTGATTAGCAATTTGAGATAAATCTCCAAAACAATACAATATCTGTATTTAGTTTAAATAACGTGTATATAATAAATAATAATCACTTTACCAGACATCTGAGGAATGCAGTCGTGGCATGTGATGCTGGTCATTAGGGTCTTGTATGAAACTAGTAGATAATCTGATTTTAGGAAGTTCTAACAAAATATTGACAGATGCGATGTATAAAACAGACACCAACGAGATGTTATTGTCATCTCTTATTAGAGTCTTTAAAGGTATAATTGTCAGTGAGGCGGGGATAAAAACAGACCCAAATGCAGGATAGCATAAAAATAAACTGGTTTAATAAATAAAAACCACAAAACAGGAACAAAGACACGACAAGACGTGACACGAGACGACGAGGATTCCGCGCTGCCATAGGCAACACGGCATGGCTAAATAAACAAGACAACTAACACATGAGTAACAGGTGTGCAGAGACGGGGAGGAGTAAACAAGGGCGGAGCAGACACGTGACACAAAACAAACAAATGCACATGGCCAAAAGTCCGGGCTGGATCCTGACAATAATATTGACAACAAACCATTTTGCTCAACTGAGTGACAACCAGATTCAAAATAACTAAACATTTTGCAAATTATTAAAAAAGCAATTGTGAATAACAGGCTGTGTTGTGTTTTGAACATTAAATGTTTATCTCTCTATATGATATACTTTACTATGTATAAAATTTGCCTCTGTGTGGAACTTTAGAAAAATGATCTGTTTTCTGGGTATTTAACTTGCACTCTCTCCTCTTTCTGGGCTGAAATCCAGTTCCAGCAGTAATTCAAGCAGTAAGAGCGAAGCTGTTGACATGTTGCCCACCAGCCACATGTCCACCTTCCCTCGAGCACCAGGAACGTCTGACTCGGTGCGCGTTAAGTGCAGAGAAATGCTGTCCAGCGCTCTGCAGACTGGAGGCAAGTTCTCATTACACACACATTCTCATTCTCGACTTAAGCATGAACTTTAGCAGCCATTTTTTAATTATTTTGTAGTAATACATCTGATGATAAGGACTGATTAGAATAAATTTGAGCTCTTACTTTGCAGCTAAAACAACCAAATAATTTTTTTGAAATGAAGATGAAGTAAAGTAGATTTGACATTGTAGTTAAATTTGGAGGGTTAAGGCCCATAGTTCACTTAGAAATTGCTCGTATTGCCAAAGTCAGAATGTTTTATGATAGAAGCGTGTAAGTATGTAGTGTAGTTGTGGATTTGGGCGTTCAAGTTGTGTTTTCTTACTCGTTAGATGACCATATCACCATCGGTGCCGACTGTGATGAACTCGGAGCCCAGATTGAGGAATATATCCTTTGAGGATCACGAGACTGAGGCAGGTCTCTGTGTACTGTATGTGTTTGTGTCTTTTCCTACATATGATGTCATGATATTTCAAGCAGATCCTTGACCAAACTGCACGCATCTTCCTGGAGTTCAAGAACACCGACATGAAGTATAAGAATCGTGTCCGAAGCCGAATTTCAAACCTTAAGGATATGAAGAACCCCAACTTAAGGAGGAACGTTCTTTGCGGAAACGTGCCTCCAGATCGCATAGCCAAGATGACTGCAGAGGTGAGAGCAAAATAACCAAATCTATCTTGCTTTCTCGATAGAAATGTCTGAGCCTGTTCTCAGAGCAGTATTAGCGCTTTTTCACTGGAAAACTCTGCTGGTGATTGCGTGGGCCGAATTTACCTTTCCTGCCCAGGTGGCATGTGAGCTGAGCTGGGATGGATTAGAGAGCAGTCCCTCCAGGGTCTTATGGAGGTTTTTTGTGACTCTCATTGCCAAAAATCTATTTTGCTGCAGCTTGTCTTTTAAACTGCTTCCAGTGAAGACACAAATTTGAATATGATTGAATTCTATATTGAATTCTATGAAGTTTGTATTCAAACATCTGTGTTGTTTTTCTGTCTAAATAATAAAGTATTGTTGTGCTTAAACTTGGTTTAAATAACCCCGGTTAAAAAACCCCATAAACTTACATATCGTCGCTGTCGGGCGGAAACCTCGTATGTCCAAATTTGGTCAGTTTTATATTTTTTCACATATCGATGCTATTGGTCAGTCCCCACGTGGGTCTGTTATTTTTACAAGTTATTAACCAATCTAAAGTCTTGAAAATAGCTTGAGCGCAAACCTCATAACTCCATTGGACACTTCAACTGTCCACCTCTTCCTCACTCCGCGGGAGAGCTTTGCGGCATATTTCTCCTTAATAAGAGTCGCAACGAATCAACACGTCTTCTGAGGTAAATGTCTTCAAAACACTGGGCTCCAAGAAAAAAAATCTTGATTTCCTGAAAAATAATGATTTTGGAGATACGAGGATTCCGCCCGACAGCGACGATATAATCATAAACTCCAGCACAACTTCACCAACTTTCAGTGGCAGTCTTTTTGTTAATGGACATCCTCACACAAACGTGGCTCAGATACAGATACAGTCCTGTGGTGGTGTTTTGTTTTTTGTTTTGGAGGTGGGTGAGTTGCTCTGTGTTGCACTGTCCTGCTGATAAATGCTGTTTGTATTTTATTTTGGTTGAAAGCATGACTTGTATGATTGCGTGTGTGTGTGTGTACTCTGACAGGAAATGGCCAGTGATGAGCTTAAGGAGATGCGCAAAAATATGACCAAAGAAGCTATCAGGGACCACCAAATGGCCAAGACTGGAGGAACCTCGACTGACCTGTTCACCTGCGGGAGATGCAAAAAGAACAAGTGCACCTACACACAGGTACGTTTACAAACACATTCCACTGCTCTTTGTCATCTAATGATATTTTTCACGTCCTCGCAGAAGGAAGAGCTCCACAACAACTAATAGCTTTTGAGAATTTAAATACTGTAGGTCGAACAGTTCCTCAACAATCTGAATGATACAGGCGAAGGTTCGAGGTGGACAGATTACAGTTTGTCATGTTCAGTGCACTAAAGCAGACGTTTCCAAAACCTGTACCTTGGCTTAGTGCTGACCTGCAGTTTTCCATCAGAGCTGTTGGAGCATGAGGTTTCTTTCAGGGAAGAGGATAAAGACTGCTTTTTAACATAGGACAGTATACAATATGACCAGAGACAGACATAACATTCCTTTTTGGACTGATAACGTTGGAAAGATTGTATTTTTCTAGTTGAACGCGTACAAGCGCCACCACAAAGCCATAATTTACGAGGGAATCGCTGGATTTTCTTCGAGCCATGTGTTTCTGAGCGAGGGGTGTGTCAGTGAGAAAACAGTGGGGTCAGTGGTTACAGTGTCTGTAGCTGATGGTAAATTTGTTGAAATTGAATGTTTACTAGTCTCAGAAGCTGATTTCAGGCTTTTCTTTTATTTATAATCAACTAATCGCCAGCACAAAATACAAGAGCATAACATATCAAACATAAAGTTTCCAGTGGCTTCAGAAATCGATAAAAAACTTCTAAAAGCAAAACACACTCTACGCACATTCTTTCTTCTTTTTTTTTCTATTTTCTAGAAGTAGAATTAAAAAACCCTGCTGTATTTTTTTTTATATACTAGTTAAGTACAAGAAGGTACACTTTCATCTTCCATCCAAAGTGACTTGAAAGCACCAGACATCATAAATACGACTTCCCATCTCTGCCCAAATATCAGACTGGGTCACACAGTAATGCTGTCATCAAATATTCATCATTTTCCAGGAAATATAAACTTAAATTCGAAAATTATAAGAGGGATATTTGCATAACATTTTGTTTCACTTTATTACTAAAGTCCACTGGCACCTTTCATGTTCTTTAGAATGCCAATGAATTTCTACCTGCACCTCAAGAAGCACTTCATCTTCAGAAACGATGGATATCCTAAATGTAGAAACCTCACGCCACATTATTTCACCAACAGAAGCAAAAGTGAAAACAATACAGAGTTTCAGAGTTTAAGGGCAGCGTTTGCATAAACATAGTGTGGTGTTTGATCTAAGCAAATTCTAGGCAAAAAAAAAAAAAGTGACTTAGCATACACCTCTGTCGATCGGTGTTTTGGGAATATTCCAAGTCTACTAGAGAGGATATGACAACCAGACAAACACACACTGTTGCATTTAGCATGTGTTTTTGTTTGAACTGTCCACCGTCTATGGAGACTAATTCAGGACTGATATGTGGATCATAAACCTAATCATGTGAACAGACGTTATACTTGCATTGACCTGACAAAATGACCAGTTACTTAAAGGTGGAGTGCACGATGTTTGAGAAATGCTTCAGAAAACTGAGCCGTCAAACAAAACAAATATGTAGCCAATGAGCAGAAAGGGGCGTGTCTTGTCAATATATGGCGGAGAGAGTGTTCAGTGCGCAGTGCGGTTAGGGGCGTGTTTGTTTTTGATTTATAGAGCACGATCTGTTGCTGTTTACACTTTTTGTCTTTATGCAGACATCTTAAGCTGAGACATGTTTACAATTTTCCCTCAGGTTCAGACTAGAAGCGCTGACGAGCCCATGACCACATTTGTCTTCTGTAATGAATGCGGCAATAGATGGAAGGTGAGATTTCTCTTATTATTTATTTGCTGTTTTCACCTTCACCTTTTCGAAGCTTCATTCTGGTTCATCCTGGATTTATTTATTTTTTTTCCTCGCAGTTCTGCTGAAGAAGGAGCGGATGTCATCAGCGCAGCGAAGTGGCTATATTTCTGGACCATCACTTCGTACCATCAGCCAATAGGAACGTTTAGGTTTTTTGGCCTCCAACGTATTACGGCGGCTACGGACACCATCAATGTTTTTTATCATTGTTTTGGTGTGGATCAAAACAATGTCCTGTGTTTTAACTTGACGTATAGCTAGGCTCAGCCGTTGGACTATGATCAGTGTCTGTTTGTTTATTTGTTTGTTTGTTTTTATTTTCCTCCCCTTTAACATCAGGTTTTTATATGTAGTTTAATGGAGGTATTTTTGACAACATTCACATGTAGAAAGTTTTACCTTGCTCTAAAGGATTTACCAGTAGTTAGGCTATCTAATTTTCCTAGAAAGTTTCATTCAATACATAAAAAACTATTAAGGATTTTAAAATTGGAATTTCGCTTTTCTGTTAGCCTGACACATTTTGAAAATAAGCTTGACGTAAGAAGACCCTTTCCACTTTTATTCATATTTATATGCATGATTGGCAAATTTCTACTGTGTACATTTTTTTCTTTTCAGGAGTAAAACATTTTTAAAAGACTTACAATCGGTGTTTATATATTTAGTGCATCTGCACATTTAATCTCATTGTTTTTCTCACACTGCACGGGTTTTTAACCCCGGATGTTTCACACTTCACACACAGAAATCGAACAGCGTGCGTCTCATATCGCATGAAAACCAGGATGTAACAACACTTAACAAAAACCACTCTAGCCTCAGGTGGCACTGAACAAGAAGTTTGCACCTTTAGAAACAGGGTAATAAAAAAGATTAGAATGCTGTGAAAAATTAGACATCACACCTCTCCTTGTTGTCACTCACTGATGCAAAAGAGTCAGACAAGCCACTCTTTAAACCGGGTACAAACCGTATTTATCACAATCATGCTTGTTGAAAAGATGCAAATAAGAAGGTTGAGCAATGAACAGTGTGAACCGTCAGATTACGAATATCCAATATTAACTGCTCAAAGTATGAGCAGTGTATGTGAAACCCTGGATTAAATGTTTCAGGCTGAATTAAATGTTTTTACTCTTCATGAAGCCCTTCGTGAAAATTACAAACGCAGAGCAGTTTGTTTCTCCTGGATGCAGAGTCGACGCCCCGTTCTGGTTTACGGCTCAGTCCTAACGTGGATCAACTATTCTCTAAGCTTGTAAACCTCCCCTTCAGTCTGCTCTGTGTCTGTGCTCACTTTTATACAGGCTAATAAGCATCCTCTGATGATCTCCAAACACTACCTTGGTGGCTGATGCAGACATTTGGTTACACCCACAGTTTCAAACTTAGAACAGCTCCAGCAACAGCTAGAAGCATCAAATAAACTTTATCCAAGCTTTGCATTAAGCACATGATCCTTAGTGGCACTCATAAGCGTATATACGTACATCTTACTGGAATTTTCTCCATTCTATAATTGAACTATAAGTTGGTAACATGCTTGCCAAGTGTCTGAAGGAAGTTATAACCTGAATGCTTTTGAACTTGCAATTTAGATTGGTGCTGATTAAGCAGACAGTAGTTTATGCAAATCACCAGTTTCTTATTATTATTCTTCCATTCTCTACACATTTATTCTACTGGGTTGAAGACTCAGGGCTCAATCAAACACTATGGACAAATTAAAGATGCCTACAATACATCTTTGCACTAGGAAGGAAAGCCCTGAGGCACATTTAAAACTTTACACACAGAAGAGGTGGGAATCAAATCCCTGACCCTGAAGGTTTGAGGCAAATGTGCTAACCACCAAGCTACATGTTTTAAATTCTACATTTATATTTTTGGTGAACACACAGGATGCTAGTGGAGAGAGCATAGCAATGAGGTGGTGTGAGGGAACATAAGAAGGTTGAAAAGGTACTTGGCTACATTCTGGATCATTTGTAGGGGTTGAATGGTGCTCAGAGGCAGATCTGCCAGGATCGACTTCAGGAATCCAGTGATCCAGGGACTAAACAAACACCTGAGTGGCCTGTGTGGAGAGAAAGGGACAAATCCTTCTGATATTGTAAAGGAGAAATCGTGTTAGACTTGCAATGTGAAAGGAAAAGGACTATTCAATGTTCAAATCAAATCAAATTTTATTTGTCACATACACATACATACAGGGTACGACATGCAGTGAAATGCTTTTTGCGTCTGTCTGGTATATAAGCATGAAAAGGAATGCAATTTGGGATAAAAAAAATAAACCAAAACCAAAAGGAGATAGATAAATAAAAAAGTATAAACTATATAAAAATTGTATAAAATATGAAAATATATGTGGAAAAATAATGTATATACATATACGCGGATGCTTTTTTTTAATGATTGTCTTTAAAGTGTCCATGTGCAGTATGGTGTGTGTATAAAGTGTATAAAGTGGCACTGTGCTGTGAAAGTCCAGAGTTAAAGTGACAGTCCAGAGTTAAAGTGTCATAGTGCAAAAAAGGTGTGCAGAAAAACAGTGGTGATGGAGATGGAGAGGTTCAGTATTAGATCCTGGGTGTTTCCTGGTTTAGACTCCGAATGGCCTGCGGGAAGAAGCTTCTCCTCTTTCTCTCTGTGTTTGCTTTCAAGGAGCGAAAGTGTTTCCCTGGATGCAACAAAGAAAGGAGTCCATTCTTGGGATGGCTGAGATCCATTACAATCTTCCTGGCTTTTGTCCAGCATCGCGTGCTGTAGATGTCCTGCAGGTCAGGGAGCTCAGTGTGGATGGAATGTTCAGCTGACTGCACCACCCTCGCCTATCCTGCATGGTGCTGTTCCCAAACCAGGAAGTGATGCTACCCGTCAGGACGCTCTCAATGGTGCAGGTGTAGAAAGTCTTTAGCACCTGAGCATCTCGGGTGGTACAGACGCTGCCGGGCCTTCTTCACCAGGGTGTTGATGTGACAGGACCAAGACAGGTCCTGTGTGATGTGAACACCCAGGTACCGGAAACTGTCCACTCTCTCCACTGGAGTCCTGCTGATGTTTAGCGGTTGGTATGACCGCGCCTGCTTTAGGCTGAAGTTCATTATCAACTCCTTAGTCTTGCTGATGTTCAGGAGAAGATTGTTCTCCTAGCACCATCTCTCCAGGTTTTTAGTCTCCTGTAGGTAGGCCATCTCATTGTTGTTGGAGATCAGGCCCATCACAACAGTGTTGTCAGCAAACTTGATGATGGTGGTGGAGTTGGAAGTGGCCACACAGTCATAAGTGTACAGTGAGTACAGCGGGGGCTCAGAACACAACACTGGGGAGCTTCAGTGCTGAGGGTGAGGGTGGATGAGGTGTGTTTGCCCACCCGTACGGCTTGTGGTCTGTCTGTCAGGAAGTTGGAGATCCATTGACACAGCAGCAGGCTGAGTCCCAGGACCTCCAACTTAGAGGTGAGCGTGGAGGGAATTATGGTGTTAAACACTGAAATGTAGTCCACAAACTGCATTTTTGCATAATTCCCTTTTCTGCAGTCCAGGTGGCTCATTGTGGTGTGGAGAAGATGAGCAATGGCGTCCTCAGTAGAGCAGTTCTGTCGTTACGCGAACTGTAGTGGATCCAGTGTGTCTGGTACTGAAGCAGTGATGAAGTCTCTGACCAGTCTCTCGAAGCACTTCATCACTACTGAGGTCAGAGTTACAGGGCGGTAGTCGTTGAGGCAGGCGGGCTTGGGTTTCTTCGGGACAGGAACTATGGTGGACTGTTTGAAGCATGAGGGAACAACAGACTGTGAGAGGTTGAATATCTCAGTGTACCGGTGCTAGCTGGTCAGCGCAGGCTTTCAGAACCCAAGCGCAGGCTTTCAGAACCCGAAATGGTTCATAGTTAACTCAATGTTCATGGTTAACTCAATGGTCCAGGCAGTGGGATCAACATGGGAGCATTCTGGAAGTCTTCAGTGTCAGCACCAGTGTCCAGTGTTTCCAGTGTCAGCACTGAACAGTGTCCAGTATCAGCAGTGTTCAGTGTCTCCAGTGTCAGCACTGACCAGTGTGTCCAGTGTCAGCACTGACCAGTGTCCAGTGTCTACAGTGTCAGCACTGACCAGTGTCTCAATTGTCAGCACTGACCAGTGTCCAGTGTCCCCATTATCAGCATTGACCAGTGTCCAGTGTCTCCAGTGTCAGCACTGACCAGTCTCTCCATTGTCAGCACTGACCAGTGTCTCCATTGTCAGCACTGACCAGTGTCTCCAGTGTCAGCACTGATCAGTGTCCAGTGTCTCCAGTGTCAACACTGACCAGTGTCCAGTGTCTTCTGTGTCAGCACTGACCAGTGTTCAGTGTCTCCAGTGTCAGCACTGAGCATTGTCCACTGTCTCCAGTGTCTGCACTGACCTGTGTTCAGTGTCTCCATTGTCAGCACTGACCAGTGTCTCCAGTGTCAGCACTGATCAGTGTCCAGTGTCTCCAGTGTCAGCACTGACCTGTGTTCAGTGTCTCCATTGTCAGCACTGACCAGTGCCCAGTGTCTCCATTGTCAGCACTGACCAGTGTGTCCAGTGTCAGCACTGACCAGTGTCCAGTGTCTACAGTGTCAGCACTGACCAGTGTCTCCATTGTCAGCACTGACCAGTGTCCAGTGTCTTCTGTGTCAGCACTGACCAGTGTTCAGTGTCTCCAGTGTCAGCACTGAGCATTGTCCAGTGTCTCCAGTGTCAGCACTGACCAATGTCCAGTGTCTCCAGTGTCAGCAATGACCAGTGTTTACTGTCTCTAATGTCAGCACTGACCAGTGTCCAGTGTCTCCAGTGTCAGCAAAGACCAGTGTTCAGTGTCAGCACTGACCAGTGTCCAGTGTCTCCATTGTCAGCATTGACCAGTGTCCAGTGTCTCCAGTTTCAGCACTGACCAGTGTCTCCAGTGTCAGCACTGACCAGTGTCCTGTGTCTCCAGTGTCAGCACTGACCAGTGTCCTGTGTCTCCATTGTCAGCACTGACCAGTGTCTCCAGTGTCAGCACTGACCAGTGTCCTGTGTCTCCAGTGTCAGCACTGACCAGTGTCTTGTGTCTCCATTGTCAGCACTGACCAGTGTCCTGTGTCTCCAGTGTCAGCAATGACCAGTGTTTACTGTCTCTAATGTCAGCACTGACCAGTGTCCAGTGTCTCCAGTGTCAGCAAAGACCAGTGTTCAGTGTCAGCACTGACCAGTGTCCAGTGTCTCCATTGTCAGCATTGACCAGTGTCCAGTGTCTCCAGTTTCAGCACTGACCAGTGTCAGCACTGACCAGTGTCTCCAGTGTCAGCACTGACCAGTGTCCTGTGTCTCCAGTGTCAGCACTGACCAGTGTCCTGTGTCTCCATTGTCAGCACTGACCAGTGTCTCCAGTGTCAGCACTGACCAGTGTCCTGTGTCTCCAGTGTCAGCACTGACCAGTGTCTTGTGTCTCCATTGTCAGCACTGACCAGTGTCCTGTGTCTCCAGTGTCAGCACTGACCAGTGTCTCCAGTGTCAGCACTGACCAGTGTCTCCAGTGTCAGCACTGACCAGTGCCCAGTGTCTCCAGTGTCAGCACTGACCAGTGTCCTGTGTCTCCATTGTCAGCACTGACCAGTGTCCTGTGTCTCCAGTGTCAGCACTGACCAGTGTCTCCATTGTCAGCACTGACCAGTGTCTCCAGTGTCCTGTGTCTCCAGTGTCAGAAGTAAAGCCTTTCTTACAAAATCAGGAGGGAACGATTCCTCAATAACATGAAATGCTGTATTTATTTATTTTCGCTGCTCTGACTGCATGATAGAGAACAGAAAGAAATCCTGTTCCTGTAAGTAACAACAGGAGCCAGTTTGTTTACCTTAACTGTAACTAAAACAGATAAAAACTATATTTAATAAGTAGGATTTGTTTGTAAGTATTGGTGACTTGCTGTGGTATAAAAAGGAATAAAATGCCTCTTTCCTTCACATCGTCTTCCTAGGACTTCATGCCCTCATTGTGTATTACTCCTTGTGTATTCTGTAAGGCAGCGTGTGAAGCAGACGACTCTACTTTGTGTGGGACTTTCTCACATGACACATTCATGTCCTGCTTTTGCATATGAATATCTTTCCCATTTACTGTTAGCAAATGGGTTTTGTTGCATTTCCTCCCACCGCCTTGATGTTTTAACAAGCCTCGTATTAGTGCCTTATTTGAATAACAAACAGCTGTGTGCTGATTGTTTTTGATCTGGATAATATGTGCATATGAATAAGGCTGGTATGAGGCAGTGGTTTAAAACCTCTCTAAATCATTGCATTTTATACTAATATTTAGGTGTTAGAAGACAGAAAACGCACTATACTGTATGAACGACAAAATAAACACAACAATAAAAAAAAAGACAGCTGGGCCTTCTCTCTGTGTCTCAGTGTGGTTCTAGCAGTGCGTTATGATTTATAAGTGAGCTGTGTGTAGCCTTTTGTGAGCTTCCCAGGTGCATCCTCTCCAGAAGAGGAGTGTCGATCCCACTATTATGCTCCATGTTAACCCCACAAAACAATGCAACTGCTCACAGCAGCACAGGTTTGTCCCCAAGAATTAATATTTGGATTTGCAGTCACATGCATTTGAAACACCAGCAGATATGAATGGAAATGGTGTGTGTCAGTGTGTATGTGTGTGTGTTATAACACAAAAGCAAAACAAACTGTAAAATTATTGTGCTTTATTTTCATCTTAAAGATTTTCAAATGCCCACAGATTTTTTTTTTCTCAGTTTCAGAGTAAAACAGAAACAGATTACTGTAAACATTCAGATATTATTCCTTTTAAAAATGTATACTCTTTTTGTAAACTGATTGGAAAATAACACTCTTGCGTACTTTTCACAACACCAATGAAACAAATAAAAGAAAAGCAGAAATAAAAATATAGGCAGTATCACTTAAAAACCATTGACTTAGATTAAGGTTGATCTATGTAGTGAATCCATCAGCTCATACTGAGCACATATTGAGTAAATAATGAGCGGAAGTACCCTCATGTATTACATACTGGCAGAAGCGTGTCTGGACTCGGATCAATCACACTTTTTGAATCGTCCTAATCTCCTGAAACTCTTCCTTCATTCAAATGTAATGAATTCAGCGATGGAAAAAAAATGGATTATTGGGAAAAAAAGATACAAAAACCAAACCTACACACGAATGAAGTGCAAGAATTAATTTCAGAAGTCACATCAGGACAAATCACATCAGAAATTGATCAAAGGCCCAGAGTCTATTTCTGTGGCAAGAGTTTGATTCAACTATTGCCATTAGAGACATGTCACATAATTGAATGTCAAGGCACTTCCCCGAGTGAGGATGTTGTCTTTGAGCGACATTAGTGAGGCAACAAAATAATTTACAAAACTATTTAAAAAAAAAAAAAACAACGACAATAACAACAAAAAAAAAACTTGGCCACCGATTCTGGTCTGTGCTTTCAGAGAATAAGCGAGTAATACCACAGTTAACTGAATTTGGCTACTTTGGTGTTTTGGTGTCACCTACAAATAAGAGTCCTAAATACTTATCTGTTTAGCCAAAATTTGGGAATCTGAATCCGATTTCCCAAATCTTGCTCTCGAAGTGTCCCTGTGTTACATATTTAAATAAAATGTCTTTACCTCATGGAGGATTTTTTAATTAGCTAGAGAGTTGAGTGAACTGTAGTATAGACTAAGAAAAAATGTGAAAAAGAAAACATAATTAACAACACAAAGGAACTTGAGGACCAAGGACTGCGAAATGCTGATCTAAACCTAAACATATTTGATAAAATAGTTTTTATACTCATCTCAAGACAGCTATAAGTCATTATGATTATTTTAATACTTAAGTTTACATTAGTATAGTTTTGTGCCTGCTTTCTAGGATGCACAGTTTTGGATATAAGATTAAGATATAAGATTAGTCATCATGTGAGGTCTGGAGGTAACTGGACACTAGAAGGTTTTTACCAGGTAATGCCAGGATTTTAAATAAAACATTGGTTTGGTGCATAAAGTCCAGAAATGAATGAATGTCCACATTAGGTAAACCAAGTAAAGTCATGTCAAGAAGACAAAACTATAGAATAATTACCAAGAAGGAATTTGGTAGTTGGTTGTGTAGTTGGTTCTTCACCAGCTCTAGATTGGTGAGGCAATAATTCATACACAAAACAGCTTTTGTCAAGATTGTATTAAAGAAAGAATGATTGGAACTTGATCTCAGAGGGTATTATCACAACTGCTACCAAGTATCAAGAAGGTTCAAGATAATTAAGTCTGAAATACAAGGACTATCGTGTTTACCTACAGACTGCATTGTAGTAGGGTGTAATATAATAGCCACCGATTTTAAAGCCATTTTAAGATTTCATTTTTACTTTTTTTTTTTTATCAGAAATGTAAAGGTTTCACTGACTGATTAAATAGTGATTTGACAATAAGTAAGAAAGATTTATTCCGATTAGACATGCTAAGCTATTCTGAGCACGAACAGGTCATGAAACAATATCGGGCAGCACACAGATTCCTTTGAGTAAAGCTGATGTGTTGCCTTGACTTGATCTTTGATTCTCATCCGTATTGTCTAGTACCCATAATTCCATTTTCTTAAAATGTTCTAAGACAAGAGGAAAAATACTATAAATTCATAAATATATCTAATGTGTATACTGTAAATAACCCACATTGGGCATCACATAATCTTTGAAAGTAAATTTTTAAAAAAAATAACGTGATTAAAACAATTAAAAACACAAATTAAATAGATAATTTGTCTTAAAAATATGAAAATGCACTGATAATCCTTTGGAGCTTCTTGCTATGTTGATTTGTAGCAGTACTTGTGGTATTGAGCCCTCAGGAGATTTGAGACAGTGTTTTAAAATTCCAGTGAGCTGGAGACCTGAGTGTCTTGTTCAGGTACAGATCTCTAATGTGGAAAATCCCTGGGAGGACCCACTGTAAGGTCCTTTTAAACAAACTCCACGTAATGAAAAATGAACCCAAAATGAGGACAGGGAAGGGAGAATTCGAGTGGGATCACAGAGATTTTATGATTCGGGACATTGCTCCGAGACGCTCTTGAGGAGGTTTTTGTAGACAGGGGAGTTCATGAAGCGTGGGTACGAGTCTCTTTGCATTAACGTGTAAATCTGGAGCTGGGCATCATCAAATGTGTGAGAAGTGGGCTCCAGCATGTTTCTGTTTATTACCTCCCGGACACGTGAATCCAGGCTCACCTGGCAGAGGAACAAAATTATTCTGTTATTAACGGTATAATAAAAAAATCCTGTTATATGAAATTTAATCTCAAATACTAAAATAACCTTCTTTCATAAACCTGACCTTGAACTGGGAATCTTGGAGCACATTCTTTATTTACATTCATCCATTGCATTATACCTCGTTTAATCTTTTTGTAACATTTGGGTACATTAACTGATGCTTTTTTTTATAAGTTCAAAAAGTCCTACAGTTAAAATGGGATGTAAGTGAAGCTTGGTAGATTGGTTGTGTTGCCTCAATAGCCCAAAGCATTAACCACTGGGCCACAACACCCCAGTAATTAAAATTTGTAACCAACAGGATAGGAATGTTTCAGTTGTAGCTACATTAACCACTCAGTACATCAATGTTTATCTTTCTGGTGCCAAACCTGACTGACAAAATCTTTACACATACAGTTTAGTATAATTTTGCTATTTATTTACCCCTGGCTCTTGATCGCTGGCTTACTCACCACTGGTCCAGTCAATCAGCTACACCTGTGTCTTTTAGTATTTGTTGCCTCTATGGATATTTTAACCCACTGTCCATTTTATGGCTACATCTACAGTATGGTTGGTGGATTGGTTAAAAAAATTCTCCACCTCAAGATTTTGGTAGAATATTTTGATGTTAAACACATATACACTAAATGGACAAATATGTGGACATCTGACTATCATACCCCTTTGTGCCCATTTCAACTGTGGCCTTTAGCACAGATTTGGTCCCAGTTTGCTGATATCACAGCCTCCACTAGTCTTTCCACTATATTTGGGAACATGGCAGTGAGGATTTGTGTTTCTTTGTTCACAATGGTGATTAATGAGGTCAGATACTGATGTCAAATGAGAAAACTTTTCAGTAGCTGGAGCTCTAATTCATCACATATTTAGTGGGGTTGAGGTTGGAGTATAGGTCCCTCAAGTTCTTCTAAATCAACCTTGGAAAAAAGGGAAATCTTCATGCTACAGCATTCAAAAATGTTCTAAAGAATATTGTGCTTACCTCGAGGCAACAGTTTGAGTTGACATGTGGGTGTGATTATTATATTGTGCTGTCCATATACTTTTGCCCACAGAGTGTACAAACACAAATACTGTATTAAACTCTGCACTGCCAAGATTGCTAGCATGGAGAGAAATCAACCCATACCCATAGTTTCCTAGCACATATACATAATAGCTGACCTAAAAAGAGCTTTCAAATACTGTAGACTCTATATTTTTCTCAAAACAACAACAATTTAAGTATAAACTTTCCCAAAATAGCCACAGACACATTGCTGCTCATTGTAAGGGTTTGTCAGGTGCTGTTTCAAGCAGTATTTGATTGTCCTGACCGTAAAAATTAGTAGAAGCTCCTGAACATTAGTCAAGGGAATCAGACATCAACTGAGTTTGCTCTCAACTTTAACACTCTCTTCAATGCCAGTGGCCGAATAGATATTTTTCTTTTGCGCAAATCTTTTGTAAACCTCTGTGTGAAGGAATAGACACTTTACACTTAATAGTCTCTTAAACCTTTTGAATAAACCTTTGAATATTCTTCATTAATGAACCTAACCCTATTTACCAGGGACCACAAAGTGGGCTAGTGCATCTAGTATTTACAAGATCTGAGGAACTCCAACATCACAGTAAACAGTGACTGAACTGGTCGAGCAGCAATCAGGATCAAATACATGACTCATACCCTAAGTGTCAGCAGGGAACTTCACCTCAACAGTCTCTGGTATACTGCATCACCTGGGGTTAAAGCTTTGCTAGGAAACTACTAAAGTCTTTATTGGCAATGTTCATTTGGTGCAGTGAAATTTCCATTTGGTCTTATTTTTTTTTAATTAAAAAACCTCTTATATTTGGAAGGAACAGGCAATTTCTTTGTTGATAACTTGGTAGATAACTTAATATTTGCACATACTGTCAACAGAATCCAACTCACGATATCACTACTTCCTTTACACAGAAGGTAGCATGATGACAACACAAACTGTATTAGACTGGACAACGAGAGGGATATTTACTCGGTCACCTAAGTGCCTACAATTACCACATGCTTGCTCATTAGTAGAAAGCCCAAGTGATAAATAGGAAACTGTCACTCCTACATGTTACTGTGACCTAACGGAGGTGTACAGCTAAAAGAATGTTATTTGTTTACCCCCTCATTTTCCAGGAAATTGCACAATTGTTCTGCTGGCACTATCCTGTCACATAGACATATTTAAACACTTTGCTACTGAAAACAGTGAATTAAAGCAAAGCTATGGAGTACGATTCGCAGGGTTTTTTGCTTCACTTCCCATTTTTGTTTTAAAGAAGCTTACCAGGCTATGTCCACACATAAATTATCTAAACAGGACATCCTGCATATATTAATGCTGGGATTTAAACTTACAATCTTCCCAAAGTTATCTCACAAGCTCAGAACCTTAACTACTGCAGCAGAAGAGGAAAAATCATAAATTCATTAGCTTGCCCACTAGGCGAGAAGATGCGCTAATGATTAATAATTGTATTAACATTTTACATTTATGGCATTTGCCAGATGCTGTTATGCAGAGTGACTTAAAGAAGTGCTTTTGAAGTCTCTGTCAGTGAATGTATTGATGGTTCTTCACTAGGTCATTGTACTAAGTATACCAACAGACTAAAACTCATCAGTCTGTTTCACTCGGAAATACAGCAAAAAAGCACACAACCAACCTTTTTAAGTGCTAGTTTACGTATTTCAGAAAGAAGTAGGTTTTTAGATATTGTTTGAAGACCTCTAGTGATGTCTCAGGGCAGTTCATTCCACCACCTACTGTAGGTGCCAGAACAGAAAAGAGTCTTGATGCATACTTTCCTTGTACTCTGAGAGATAGTGGGATAAACTGAGCAGTGCTGAAGGATCAGAGAGAGCGTGGTGCAGTGTGGGTTGTGATAATTGTCCTATGTATAGTATTTTGTTGAACAGAATCTTAATGACATGGTTAAAAGGTGGTAGCTAACATATAATAACATACTCTATGTCCAACTTGTTAGATAGTTGGATTAATACAGACTAAGGACAAAGATTGCCAGGGTGAGGACAATTCTACCATATCATTATCCTCTTCCTTTATTTATAAACACATATAAGATATATCAGATTAGTGTCTTTTTCTCTGTTCAATCCACTTTATTTTACTCAGGCTCATTAGTCTTACCAGACACTTGTGTGCTCCTTATTCTGAAAAGATCCTTTGTCACCTGAACATGCTAAACAATATGTGTAGGTAAATTCCTTCTACCATTAACCATATCAACTCTTGGCTGAGAGGGATTTGTAAATACAGATGTGTTGCATCAGGTTATTACTCAGTGCATTACATTTAAACATGCTTAATAAGTGAAAAGCTTTGCTTTGTGAAACTCAGAAGGGAAAAGTATTTTTTGTTTCTCTAAACCTTCGTGAACCTACTTTGTTCTATAGGCAGCAACAAATATATAACCAATAGTTTGGACATGAAATCTGCTTGTCCTGGGTGCTAAATGATTTATTAATTCCTATAAAGCCTTAATGTTGCAACAGTTAAGTTTCACTAGTCTATCCATTTAGTCCCTATGGTCACTGAGCAGCTGCAGTTTTTAAAAGAATTTATTTTTAAAAAATCGATCATCAGAGTGAAATAAATCTAATTTGTATTTGTACATGGGTCAACAAAAGACCTACAAATACTCATGCCCTATGGCCTTGATAATGCTCCCCTCCCAGTTTCAAGGCATTTGTTATTTGTATCTTTCACCAATCCACCATTTTGTCATTTAAATGGCATTTGAAAACTGATATGCACATTTAACTTCCTCTCCTTTGCTCTGGCCGCTTGATTCCATAATCCAACTCATTGGAGAGCTTTTTACATTGCATTGTTATCTTAAAGACACGACAACCTTTCTAACATATTTTTGACAAGTAACTACAAAGTAGGAAAATGAAATATGCTGATCGATAAGCTGCCTTTAAGGAATTGAAGGCAGTGGTTGAAGGAAACCTAAGAACCTTTTAGAACCATCGGTGCAATCTTGAATACATTACAGCTGACACAAGACCTGAACCCAGACAATCCAGGGGTTAGGAGACAATTCCAATCATAGTTGGTTGCTAAAGTTTTGTTTCGATTCTTTTATGAAATCAAATAGATCATGAAAAGACATTTAGCATTCAGTAATCATATCTGGGCACCACAGACAAACTATCAAGCTCAAGAGAAAGAACTTGACCAATAACAGGGAGGATACTGAGAGATTACTGCTACAGCTTTCCTACATTGTACTCTTCTATTGTCAATGCACTGTGTCTCTATTGTATGTATTCACTCTTCTATTTGTGTATTTTGTCTGCTTAGATATTGTCTCACACCGTGGGGTTTAGTTCTATATTAGTCTTATGTGTCACACATTTTATTCCGATGTATACAGATGTGATAAACCTGACCCCACCTGACTTGACTAAGGTCTTGTTTTTTTTCTCCACAAGACTTAGTATACGCAAAATTCGTTATAGTTTTCACTCCCTTTTAATGCATTCTGCTTATCAGCCTCCATTATTTTTGAAAATCCTACACAGACTGTGGTTCCACAAGTAATAACTGAATGTCCAGCACACATGGGTAGAGACTCTCAAACATAGATTTGGCAAACATGCAGAACCACACTGAAGGATGATGTGAAGATCCAGTCAGTTAGCTCCACCTATGTCATATCATTTTGTTTAGTTCATCTTTGCATGGTCTTGCCATAGTTCCTTCTAGTGTCATTATCAACATTTTACTTTTGATTACGTGTTTGTTCTGTAGCACTTGGTATGTTATTTCTGTATTAACATGGAACTCATTAAAAGTTCAAAATGAAATCATAGTGAATACACTAGCGATATTTATTTTTTGTATACGGCAATTGATTATATTTTAGTCAGAGAAAAATAGAGACCCTTAGAGAGACAGAATGGCCTGTGTTTTCCAGTGATGTTCCATTTAAACAAATCCACATTCACACACTCACACAAAAGAACACACCTCTTTGGGTGAGAGGATGGAAATGTAATCCTCATATATGAGGAGAGCCTTCTCCTTGATGATGCTCTTGTTGGTCTCCTTGCTGAACTCTTCACAAGCTAGCCAGAAGAGCAGGTTTTCCTCGCTGAACTCTGTGCGCAGAAATTGCCGGAAGGCGCAACGTCCAACAGGACAATGCATCAGCTTGTCAAAGGATTGCCCCCATGAGCACATTTCATCCATAGTGGGCTTTGGACTGCCAAAATAAAATTGGGGTTTGTTCAGAACTGTGCATTCAACACATGCAACATTAACATCTGATTTTATCTCTGACGAGAAAAAGTGTCAACACAGATGCTTGTACAGTACAGTAAAGCACATGCTGAAAAAAAGAAGGTATTTTTGGCACAGATATTGTAATTTAATGAACAGTATGAGTTATTATTTAAAGCTATTTTGTGCTACTTAAATACTTTAAATTCTGGTATGTGTTGCATATTTGATTGGTGTAATCCCTTGTATTCAGTATTTCAGTAACATTATTGAGTGTAATATTCCCTTCAGATCCTTTAATTATAATGCTTTGCTAAATCTTTTACATCACTCCCACTAATTATGCTAAAGGTAATTACATCTTACTGAGGTTTATCTAATTTTCAACATGAATTAACTAACCTCTCCTCACAGTCACCAGGGTCCTCAGCTTTGACGTCGTGCGAGGCTTTCCGGTTCCTCTCCTCCCTGTCTTCATTCCTAACAGTGAGACTGCAAGGTATTAAGCACATCATGATCCGACAGACACTACACACAGGAAACTACGAAGCCTTGAATCAGCTTTTAGGGTCTGGTTAAAATAATAATAATAATAATAATAATAATAATAATAATAATAATAATAATAATAATTATTATTATTTTTTTTTTATAGAACATCTGTGCTTCTGATGTTTAATGACTGACCTGTGTGCCCATGTTTTTGTGTTCACTGCTTGGTTATTCTAACTAATCTCTCATATTACACTGCATGCACGGTAATGCTGTGAGCGTTATAGCATAATGCACACATGGCCAGTGTAGCTGTAGCGTTCATTCTAGCCAAGAAATTAGACATCTGACTCACCTCATTTAAATCTTAGCAGTGACTCAAGCTAAATTCTCAATCACTGTGCAGATGAGGTTCAGTGTGAAGGAATGAAAAGACTCGTACCATGAGCAGCTACAGCAGCAGCACCAGCAGAAACAGCAGGCATTTGAGGGACGCTCACCCTGACCAGCCTGCTCATTTTGGGCTGGCGTCGTTCCCGTCGTTGTGCCTCCCGCCACCAACTCCTGCTGCCCCGACATCTGCCTCTTTCGCATCTCCATCCTCTCTGATCCCATGGGCTGCAGGAGACACCAGACCACTGAGCCACACAGCCAACATTGCATACACTCTTCACTGCTACAGTCTTATCTAATTGAATTGAATAAAACCGGTGGCTTGTTATGCAATAATGAGGACATGGCAGGTGGAGGAGGTTTTTGATCATCTTGCGTCTTCAGGTTCTTCTTCCATTGTCGAGTCTTCTGACATTTTCAGATTCTTTTAGACATTGCATTTATTTAAAAAAAAAAAAAAAAAAAAAAATCATCCACAACAACACGAGGATGGAGAAGAGGCAAACAATTATTTACAATTACTTTCCATGCCCTTTGCAAAGGAATGACTGGATCAATACAAATTAATCTTACCCCATGAGATGACAAATAATAGTAAATCTTTGAGCATAGGCATGTCTCAACTAGACCATAAATAAAGCTGTTCTAACATGTCTTACGCCACACTCCCCCACAAGCTGTGATATCTCCTCTGTTTCTGTAAAAGGAAGGAGCACCTCCTATTTGATGCTTGTGATCATCTCATTATATGTTATACATCCTTTATCTTTTGTATTATTATATATTCTTTTGCATGATATATTACATATTCTTTTTCTTTTTAATCAGGACATCATTGACAAACTGTAAAGCATTAAAAACTTTTTCTTCTTTTTTTTTAAAAGAATTTGGCTTCATTTCCTGTTTTTTCTGGTGGCTTAAATAAGACAGACAGCTGACAGAAATGCAGTCTCATATAGCAATTCTATCTACCTTCAAGCTTGATACAATAAGTTGTTTTTATTTTTCTGTGAAAAAGTAAAAGATACCTTTCTGCACAATGCTTAAATCTCTACAACACATTCAGTGCCAACAGTAATTCCAAATCTTTCTTCTTTAACCTCCATGTCAAGCAGTTTTCATATTAATTAGTAGTTAAGTACCCTATACAAGAATGTCTCTGTATCCCAAAACATAATAAATGAATGAAAGTATGATTAATCTGCTTATTTATCAAAGATTATGGCACCATCAATACATTTCCCTTGTTTTAAAATGAAACTTCCCTTCTAATTAAAATAGATCGACGTTCACAGAATTTGTTACATACTTGTTTTCTTTTATTATTCAGGTTGCTTGTCTTTCTCACAACTATAGCTATCAATTCACCATGTTTGATTTACAGCTGTTGTGAGTGTAGACTTAACAGTGGGGATGTTGCTGTGTGAGCCATCCAAGAGCTTACAGAGGCTGCTTTCATGAGCAATATATCTTTTGAACTTTATCAGTGTCCAATAAGAAACATAATATTTCTCAGATATACTCTTTTCACTGCACACTACAGAAATCCACTGAGTTCCGTTCTTTTCATAAGGAACCATCTGCCTAAAATCCTTAGAGCTGAATTGACACTGTAGTGATCATTTCGCCCCAGATATAAGCTATAACACTGTGTATGGTA
The DNA here is from genome assembly GCF_030014155.1 of Tachysurus vachellii. Taxonomy (NCBI): domain Eukaryota; kingdom Metazoa; phylum Chordata; class Actinopteri; order Siluriformes; family Bagridae; genus Tachysurus; species Tachysurus vachellii. The sequence continues at coordinate 9,306,574 of NC_083466.1, read as the reverse complement.
ATTCCATACAGTTTTTTTTTTTTTTTGCTGTGTATTCTGGGTAAAGCTGTTGGAGTATTCAGTGAAGAGGAGGAGGAGGAGGGGGAGGAGGAGGAGGAGGTGGGGGCACATCTCCAACTGCGGTCTGAGCTCTTCATCAGTGATCTCTGCCTTTCGGTCCATAAGCAACGATTTCAGTAATGTTTGGTGTTCTCTCTCTCTCTCTCTCTCTCTCTCTCTCTCTCTCTCTCTCTCTCTCACACACACACACACACACACACACACACACACACAAAATCACTCATATGCTGAACACACGGGTCCTATTAGGCTACTCATCTACAGCTGGCCTATAGCTATGGGTATAAATGGGTTGCCAGAAGAAAACCCGATGGAAGAAGGAACAGAAGAGAAAAAAATTAAATCAGGAAAATTAAACACAGCGTGAAGCCAATAAACCCTTAACCGAGACACATGAAGGACAATTAACAAGTACGTCGTTTGTAACAGGTTCAGCTGCTCGATCTACCAGTAAAATAAACCCCCCAGTGGATATGAAAGTGGCCCCAGTGAAGGGCTCCAGCATCCTCTCTCCATCGGGAAGAAGACATCTCTGGCAGACGAGTGCGACCTCACATGCCGCTTTTAAACGCCAAATAAACACAAACGACGCATCGAAATCGACATTTTGTGCTACATATATGTATATAGAAACTGTCATGCCCGTACTTACAATTTCACCATGTATGCCCAGAGATAAGAGATAATTCTTCGCCTTGATTACATCGGTTGGCATAAGGATTCCTTTTTTTAAAGACCGGCCGCTTGTGGTCAGTGCGCATGCGTGACTCCCGCAACTCGCGGTGGCGGTAGCGTAAAATCCAATGCATGCCACCGACGCGTTGTGAACCTTCAATGAGCGCTTTTAACGCGTCCCTGTGGCTTGTTTCCTCTTTAAAAACATGAATGCTATTATTATTATTGTTATTATTGTTATTATTATTATTATTATTATTATTATTATTATTATTATTATTATTATTATCCTAATACATAATAAAATTGGCAAATTGTACTTCACCTACGGCATTATAGTACTGTGGTCTGGGGTTAATAATAATAATAATAATAATAATAATAATAATAATAATAATAATAATAATAATAATAATTATACAACTACTATTACTTAACATCATCATCATCATCATTATAATCATCTGCACAGACGTAGCTTGCAACCTCACAGCTCCAAAGTCAGCACGTTCAGATTTGAGCTACGGTATCGTTATGTATGGATTTTCTGGCTATGTCCTGCACGTGTCCTCTCAGTTCCCCCACGTTACCCCACACCCCTTAAAACATGCTAGTAGGTGGAGCTAGTTAAGATTAGTTATTATGAGTGAATGAGTGTTTGGATGTGTATAGATGCTTCGTCAAAGGAAAGCACAAGACTCTGTCCATGGTCCTGAAACTATCCTCCTCCATCTTATTCAGTCGTCAACTCATAACTGAAACGGTATATTTCTGTAAAGATTTGAACCAGGAAGCTCGTCAGGTATTGCAGTTTTATCATGGGAGAGTAATTTGAAAAAGCATGGCACAGACGGCATGTCCAGGAATTTTTACATTTTATGGCAAAGAGCGATATAACCCATTATGGTATAGGACCTCTTAATAAGCTGAAATATAGCGGGTTTCCTCAGCTGTCCAAGTGAGAGAACTCTTAAAGATTTCTCTTCGCAACAAACACCAGAGGCTCGAAATAAATCCCCTTTTAGGAAGCTAAGAACACTTAACTATCTAAAGTGCCCTTGAAAACCCACTTACAATTGTATATGAGAGCGTTTTGTTTGTAAAATATGAAATTATTGTCTTGGTGCAAAACAATTAATGGCCTAATGATTTCTTTGTACTGGTTTTATAGGTGCACAATAACTGAATATATAATGCACAAGAAAGTTAGTCAGACTTGCAACTGTTTTAAATGAACATTAGCTAGATACATTATGATTAATTCTGCTCGAATTAGATAGGACTGTAATACTAATAATAATAATAAAAAGGTAAAATTCCTACTAGATACGTGATTTGATGTCAGAATTGAGATAAAAAGGTGTACTTAAACGGTAACAGATGTGACCCTCTGAAACCTACAGTATATGATAACGCCACTGTTTGAGGTACTACGAAAGATCTGCATTTGCACATAGTGCAATACTGGCATCTGCTGGTACTATGTCATAACACAGTGATTAAAACTGATGTACAGTGTTATATAAGGGAAAACACGTACAAAACAAAAGGTATTATTTACAGGACTTGCTCAGTGGGTCTCATACATAAAGTCCAACATTACAATTGAATACAATTCAGATAGAGATAGAGGTATTGTGTAAGCTCTAGGTGGCGCGCTGGGTCTACGCTCATACATAGCCCTTGCATAAAAGGATTGGATTTTTTTTTTGATAGATTTGTTTACATTAACCATTGGTTTTCGTATGAAAATATTTTGAACAAAGCATAAATTTACCTTTATAGAAAAATCTTAGTTAATATAATACGGAATTTAGTTCAAATACGTGGTTCAAATTCATAATACAAATGAAAGTTGTCTAGATCAACATGATTGACAGCTTCACCAAAAACAACACACTGTTCTCTGCTGTATTTTTTTTGTAGGAATGCATTTGCATGAATTCTTTTGACATTTGGTTTGCACCAAATAATACAGCGAGGCAAAATATAGTTCAGGAAATGAATTCAAAATTAAAATTCATTAAAAAAAATGTATAAGACAATTGACCAGAAATGACGATGCCACACCAGTCTAAGGTATTACTGTATCTCACCAGCTGAGGTCACCATCACTGGAACACTAGAATAGATTTAGCATTCCACTTACTGTTAATATATTGCTTTTTTAGCACGTATCAACCCAGTTAATAAAGAACAACAATTGCTATGTTCTTTATTTGATTTGAACTCAAAAGCATTTACTAGTCAAGGGAGGATCTGTGCATGTACAATGGACCAATACAAGCACCATAAGCCATAACTATGCATGCTGAAGTAATTCAGTCAGAAACCATTACCTTCCTGGTCACTTTGTCTAGTCATGTACTGGGTAGAACTTGCTGAGAACTGCCTATCAGCTGTAAGTCCCAGAAACCAAGAACATAGAAGATAATGTAAAGGAAGCAATAGCTCTGAGCCATTTTTCTCTTCTCTGACCACAGACCTTTTTTTTTTTGAAGAAGAAGAAGAAGAAGAAGAAAAATGAAAGAGAACTCAGAGCTTGCACTGACAACACGGACCTGATTGCAGCTACTGTCAAGCACAGATATCTCTTGCCAATGGTTCCATCAGCACCCAATTCAGGTTCCAGGATTGAATTCAATTTACATGTTACATAGCCTCATTTAAATCACTGAGGAGAAAGAATGGAAAGCCCCAGTCATCAACTCTTCAGCGCATTATGAACGATTGGTTAAGTCCTATTGGCTGCCGAATGTGATAATGAAGTACTCCGGGAATGGAACAACTTTTTATAGCATTGATCTACATTATGTTCTTTTTTCACCCGTAGAACAAGAACATATGACTAATCCTTACCAAAGAGCTAGAAATTTGTGCAGTGAGTTTCTCAACCTCTCAGTAAAATTCTTAAGATACATTCTGGATGCCCATAAAGTTGCAATAGATAAGATCAAGGTGAATGCAATTCCATCCTGATCTTAGCCCTAAATAATAAAGGAACTGCAGGGGTGTCCAGGATTTGGCGCATTCTTTTTATATAGGGTTTTGGCACCACTCCTCCAGCTTTCTGAAGTCTCAAGGATCATTTCACTAGTACTCAAGCCTCACCCTGATTCCCCACTACCTCTTAAAATGTCATACAGCTGATTCACTTGCATTGCCATGGCAGTCTCACTAAACTACATCCATGTGCCTTGGTAACAGTGAATTTTTGGTCATCAACGCAGCTCTACAGGATTGGATAAAGAGAGCAGAATGTACTTTCGTTATTATTTCAGTAAACCTTTACTACAGAAAAACAGACCATACATCACCTCTCTTGGTCCCACATAGATATAGATTATCTGACCTGTGAGTAAACATCTGTCCATATCCAGAGACTTTTAAATTCATGTAATATCACTGAACAGAATCTAACGTTGACATTCAACTCCTGCCACTATGGCATCCCTGAAGACTTACGTACATGTCTGGAAAACTTTTTTTTAAGAGTTTTAAGAGTCAGAGTTTCTTAATGGTATCTTCCACAAATGAATAATCAAGTGGAGTGTTTGAACCAGGGATATCAATATACCTCATATCACACTGCTGAAACAATCAGCAACACTGGGAAATATGATCAAATTTCCCCGTCATTCTTCCATGGACCTTACTTCATTCCTGTGTGTTATCAGTCCGTTATTTCCATGATCTGGAGAGCCACCAGAGTTCTGTCTCACTGATGAGTATGAGGAAAAGTGACCATTGAATGCAGGACAAGCAGTAAGACCCTGAATGTTTCAAGCAGCCTGAAAGATGGGCTAGAGGGATATATTCTTGACATTAGCTTCAAGAATATCAAGTCTAAGGTTTTGACACTAATCAGAGTGGTTAATACTGTGTCCTATGGCACGTCATTTCATTCATTCATTCATTCATTCATCTTCTACCGAACTACTTCGGGTCACGGGGAGCCTGTGCCTATCTCAGGCGTCATCGGGCATCAAGGCAGGATACACCCTGGACGGAGTGCCAACCCATCGCAGGGCACACACACACACTCTCATTCACTCACGCACTCACACACTGCGGACAATTTTCCAGAGATGCCAATCAACCTACCATGCATGTCTTTGGACCGGGGGAGGAAACCGGAGTACCCGGAGGAAATCCCCGAGGCACGGGGAGAACATGCAAACTCCACACACACAAGGTGGAGGCGGGAATCGAACCCCAACCCTGGAGGTGTGAGGCGAACGTGCTAACCACTAAGCCAAAGTGCCCCCTGGCACGTCATTTGTCATTACTAAAATTAATATTTCAATCTATCCTGGAACCAACTTTGAGTTGCCCCTACCCCTGAAGATCATTGTGGAGCTTGCTTGACTACAAGATGTGAGGTCACCTCATATACTGTCTGTGATCTGTGCTCCTGGGCCATAACAGAGGACATTAAGTGTGTGTGAAATTTCCAGTATTTGCATGAGTTACAGTTTACAGACCTGTTGCTATGTCCTTGTTTACCATTTGGATTACCCTTCTTGTTGGTTTTATAGCCCTGTATATATAGTATATGTATATTTAAAGCCCTTTACTGTGTCTGACCTTTACCTGCTCTGCTCTAAATATTGCATTGTATTTGTCTGTAAAAGCCTTGACAAGCCTGGATTTTGTGTATAAACACTGTCTGCACATTGATCCTCAATCTTATCTTGAGTTCAGTGTGTTACAAAGTACAAGATACAGTAGCTGTAATTAACACTTACCCCAACATGGATGAGCAGTATAGTTCAATATGTCAGTTAATTAGTTAGTAAGTTACCTAACTCCTACCTTGCCTATATTCTCTATATTGTAATCATTTTGGTATCTCAACAACTATTTATTTAAATAATAAAGCCCCAGGCACCACAGATCTATGAACCCACCCCCACCCCTCCAGATCCCACATCCCCAGGTCCTTCCACTCCCCCCTCCCACTAACATACAATGACATGCACCAGTCACTTTGTGCAGCATTGGTCTGCTCATTTGCACTTTATCTGCCATGCGCTGTTTTTTTTTTAAATTTCTATTTGTTAGTATTATCTGTATGCACCTTGGGACTGAGAGTAATGCAATTTCAATTCTCTGTGTGTATGTTCTGTACATGTAGAAGATTTGACAATAAAGCAAATCTTGAACTTGAAAATATAAAGATTTAAAGCCAACATTACATTTTTTCCTCATTAATTGAATGTCAGTGAACATTTTTTCCAATTTACCTTGATCTAGGTCAGAATTGACTCAGAACTCTTCTATCTGACCTTTATAATAATTGTAACCTGAAACAATGTGTAAGGAATAAATGCTGTTGTAAATGGACATACATTCCCAGACCTGAAAATACTGTACTAATTATAATAAAATTAAACTTATATAATATATTAAGTATCAATCCCTAAAGATTTTTGGTTTTAAAAACTGAAAACCTTCGACTGACTAATAGACCACCATTTTAGACTGTATTTAAGAGTTTGTGATGTGAAATCACAGAGAAGCATCTCATCTTATCTTACTCCACTGGCTACCTGTAGCTGTGTATAATTGCTTACAGGAAAGCTAACAAAGCATCACTTATAAAGGGCAGTATTCCAATCTCATCACTACACTCTGAGTGAATTTTACATGGTAATAAACATCTACATGTATCATAAAATGGCTAATGTAAGACAGGTTCTTTTTACTTGTACTTCTCTGGATGGGGTAACCGTCCAGTTTAACGATGGAGCAAATTATCCAGATTTGTCCACTGATACCTTTGCAACACTGATGCAAAAGCAAGTTCACAGCAATCTCTCTTATATGTAGGTGTGTTCTCCTTTACCTAAACTCATAGTTCGCATGATTAATTATATTATTCTGATGCTGGTATTAGATATTCCTAAAACATGCTTACTTGATCATGTATGCTCCTTGTATGATTATCTTGTATTCATTTTACCCTAGTAAAGGTTTTTTACATCACTAGCAGTTTTTAACTACATTGCATTGCATACTGTATTGTCATTTATATAGAACTGTCTGACAAACATATATTTCCTTTAATTTCCCTTTGTAACCTCTCTAAGGTTTTTGTAGCTAATAAAAAAAATGGAAATGCATTTATTTTTTTATTTTCAACACTGTATGAGATGACTCAACACTGCATGGGGTAAAGGTGTGATTACACCCCTGTAGTGTTTTTTTTTTCTAAGGACACTGTGGCATTACTCTGACCCTCAAGTCTGTCTGTTCTCTGTTTCAAGGCTGAGTGCCTTTAAGATACATGTTTCAAAATGATGAAATTAGCATTTAATGGATCAACACTGAATATATGATTATCCTAGTGAAGTAATTGGCATTCAGTACATTCTCCAGGTCACATCATTCTCGAAGATTAAAGAGCGAAGGCTTCATTCTTCTCTCTTTTGTTCTTGAGTTTAATTTATGAACACTGCTGTACACAGCTCTCTTGTTGAAATGCATGTTCATGTATGTAATTATGTTTATATGCCATTACCTATTTTGAAAGTCATGTGCATTTTGTGTTATATTTAAATTTGACATGAGAACAATTGAAGTATTCTCTCAGGAGGATTTACTATGAGAATGATGCCACATTTATTATTAACTATAAATAACATGGTAACGTTGGATTGCCACTGGAAATAAAGTTCTGTTACAAGTCTTTATAATGTGCATTGCTTCTAAATAATGCAAATAAACGCATAGAATGACTAATCCTTACCTACAGTATATATAATGAGCTTGTTTAAGTGTGCAGCTAATTTAAACTGCAGACTACAGCTTGGAACATGCTGTGCACCACTTATTTGATTATGCAACCTTTCAAGTGGACTTAATGACTTTTATAGATAGGTCAATTTTGAAGATGAGGAAAACAAAACAGAAACAGTGGCTACACCTGTAGCTAGGAATCATTTAGTGAGCACAACTGCACTCCAATTTCCAGCCCTACTTTAACCTATTATACCTTACTGTAACATCTAGATATACATGTATATAATTGCTGCATAAACTTGATGTTATATAGAATGATACATGTAATTCTATTTATATTAACAAACAAAAGTGGCTGAAGTTTTCACACAGAAAGCTGTTTATATCACACCTTCTTATGTAAAATGACTGGAGTACAAAAACGTGTGTTATTAATATATTATTGCATAATGTATTTATATTCATTATATAGTTTGTTATTCTTCAGATTCTAGAATTAAGTTCATTAATATCAAAAACCCAGGTTATTGTTTTTCTTACCTGAAAGGATATAGGAAGCTCAGATCTGTTTCCATATTCAGTATCATTTTCCGAGCTTCCTGGTGCTTGGTAACTTTCAGCATTCCGACAGGCCAAGAGCATCCACTGTAACTGCCCACACATTAAAAAGGTGCGTAGTTGATACAGCATACCACAGAAGCTACTTCCCACTTTATGACAACCCCATCATGTGGCATTCTCTATTTAGCTTCTTTCCATCTTGCCAGAAAGATGTCGCGCCCTAAAGAAGATAATCTTTCCGTAAAGCACATTACCATTTGCAGAATCACATAAATATAGGTACTTGTCAAATGAAAAAAATCCTGAGACAGTCAAGCCAAGTAACTAATTTAAAACAGTAAGTACATTCTTAATGGAGAGGGCAAAAGGGGATTATGGTCACACTCATTAAGCTCTGTCCCACTGTGGTTTAGTGCATCTCACAGGCTTAGGACTGATTAAAATAGAAAGGGGTTGTGAGTTGTGTACTTGTATTTGCATGTTGGTTTTTCTGACATAAAATATATGTCTGCTACTATCAATCAAATATAAGCTTTTGGACCTTACACTCGAAATTACAGGACGGCCTACTTGCAATTTTCATAGCAGGCATAGCAGACTCCCACTCCACCTTTTTTTATCATCTAGTCTCTGTTTTTTCAATAAGGTGGTAATTCTTTTCCTAGAAAAGGTTGGGATAGCTCATGAATAATTAATGAGTGCGAGTGGAGTCATCCAGTTATAGAGCCAGCAAGAATAGCAAGCTGCTTGTTATCTGCAGTGCCTCACATGTTATGAACAGATGAATGCATAAAACATGTTAGCGCAGATTGGAGCAGCTATGTCCTTTAAACAGGCATGTACTACTTTGACAGAAACAGAGAAAACTGATTCATTTTTAAATACATTCACAGTTTCTGCCAAATGTAATTATCAACATTAGCTGAATAACTATAGGTAAAAGATGGTGAAAATTACTCACTTTACTTTCAGAATTACACATGAAATACCAAAAAAAAAAAAATAAATAAAAATAAAAGAAACAAAAAGCTTCAGAGGTGACCGAGTCATGTAAATAATAAGTCAGGAATGACAGCACTTCAAATCTGAAAAGTGATGGTTGCTATTCTGGTATGATCTTGTACTAAGGTAAGTCAATAACAGATAACTATACTTATGTTAGCAATACTTACTAGCAGGGGTGGGCAGAATGACCAAAAATCTGTTTCACAGAATAAGTTTTTATTTCACGGTAGCAGTATATATCACAGAATAATAATTCAGGTAAATCAAAAGGAACATGCTTAATATATTAAATACCACTTTAAAAATAAATAGGCTCTCATTTTATTAATCTCTTTTATTTAGCATTAGTAGTGAATGAGACTCAACTTTTAGATCAACCTCACCATAATAAATAGGCCTCATTTTTAGAGTTTAAAGAGAACAGACTTTTTATTAATATCAGAACAGATTAATACTTTCTCAAAGCAATGAAAAATTAAACTTCAGTAACAATTTTGCAGAAAGTATAAAAATGTAAACATTTGAGGAAAATGTCAGAATCTAAACACATAAAATATTGAATGTAAACACTTGAGGCTCAAAAAATTCTGACTGTAAACACTTCCTGAGAAGAAATTTAAACTTTTTGAAACATTTAAAAAAAAAAAAAAATCTAAACACTTCAATAAATTAAACAATAAATAAAATTCTGTCAAACAAAACAATTACAAATTGTGTGCAAGAAAAACAAGCTGGTCAACTCTCAGGTTTTAGTGCTGATCTGCAACATGTGACAATATTCCCACTTGTGCTGAAAGCACACTCAGATGGAGTACTTGTGGCAGGGATGCAAAGATATTTTTTTGCCAGGTTGGCCACATGTGGAAAATTAGCCTCATGTTGCCTCCACCATTCCAGGGGGTTTGTCTCACCAGCCACTTCAACCGTTTGTAAATAGCTGTTCAGTTCCATTTCAAGGGACTCTTACTCGTGATAGCATGTACTAATATCTGCCTCACACCTCCAGGGTCGGGGTTCGATTCCCGCCTCCACCTTGTGTGTGTGGAGTTTGCATGTTCTCCCCGTGCCTCGGGGGTTTCCTCCGGGTACTCCGGTTTCCTCCCCCAGTCCAAAGACATGCATGGTAGGTTGATTGGCATCTCTGGAAAATTGTCCCTAGTGTGTGATTGCGTGTGTGAATGAGTGTGTGTGTGTGTGCCCTGCGATGGGTTGGCACTCCGTCCAGGGTGTATCCTGCCTTGATGCCCGATGACGCCTGAGATAGGCACAGGCTCCCCGTGACCCGAGGTAGTTCGGATAAGCGGTAGAAAATGAATGAATGAATGAATGAATGAATATCTGCCGGCAGCGGAGGGATGAAGGAATTTACGTCATTACGTCAGGACGTAAAAGAACTGGTGAACTGGATTATCGAACTGGTTCATTAAAACGAACTGACCGGTTCGCGGAAAAGAACCGAACTTCCCATCACTACCGAATGCCTGCCATTGGTGCCCTGTGATTGGCTAAAACCAGAGTCGTTCATGAATTATTCATAATTTCCACAGATCTCCTTGCCAGGAAACGGTTAATTTTGACTCTTGCATGTGACGGTATCACGTGATATCGGTCTCGTGACGTGTTGTTGGGTTTTGACAACCGAGGCATAAGGTAACGGATTACATCTTTAAAATTTAGACAGTTTCTGTATTTTCTTTAGTAATAATACCGTACATTTAAAATGTAAACAGAGAGCATAGTGACGGACGCTACCGCAAAGACAGCTAGCTATGGTGCTAACTAGCCGGCTAATGTAACCTGGTCAGCTGACTGACATTGGCACAAAACTGACAGCTAGACATTTTTATAAAATGAATGTTTATGTTTCATGTCGTCGCGGCTTCATATTCTAGACAGCTAGCGAGCTAGGAGTGATTCAAACTGCGTGTCTGTGTGTCTGCTGATAGCTAATCGAGCTAGCATACAGCTGTCAATGACGTGTTAGCATTGTTAGCATTACAGTTATAGAACAGTCCAGCTGTGGCCTGAGACAGTGAAGCTGTTGTTATAGAACAGTCCAGCTGTGGCCTGAGACAGTGAAGCTGTTGTTATAGAACAGTCCAGCTGTTTCCTGAAATGGTGAAGCTGTTGTTATAGAACAGTCCAGCTGTTTCCTGAAATGGTGAAGCTGTTGTTATAGAACATTCCAGCTGTTTCCTTAGACAGTGAAGCTGTTGTTATAGAACAGTCCAGCTGTGGCCTGAGACAGTGAAGCTGTTGTTATAGAACAGTCCAGCTGTGGCCTGAGACGGTGAAGCTGTTGTTATAGAACAGTCCAGCTGTTTCCTTAGACAGTGAAGCTGTTGTTATAGAACAGTCCAGCTGTGGGCTGAGACGGTGAAGCTGTTGTTATAGAACAGTCCAGCTGTGGCCTGAGACGGTGAAGCTGTTATAGAACAGTCCAGCTGTGGCCTGAGACAGTGACACTGTTGTTATAGAACAGTCCAGCTGTGGCCTGAGACGGTGAAGCTGTTGTTATAGAACAGTCCAGCTGTGGCCTGAGACGGTGAAGCTGTTATAGAACAGTCCAGCTGTGGCCTGAGACAGTGACGCTGTTGTTATAGAACAGTCCAGCTGTGGCCTGAGACAGTGAAGCTGTTGTTATAGAACAGTCCAGCTGTGGCCTGAGACGGTGAAGCTGTTATAGAACAGTCCAGCTGTGGCCTGAGACAGTGACGCTGTTGTTATAGAACAGTCCAGCTGTGGCCTGAGACGGTGAAGCTGATATAGAACAGTCCAGCTGTGGCCTGAGACAGTGACGCTGTTGTTATAGAACAGTCCAGCTGTGGCCTGAGACAGTGTACTGTTGTTATAGAACAGTCCAGCTGTGGCCTGAGACGGTGAAGCTGTTGTTATAGAACAGTCCAGCTGTTTCCTTAGACAGTGAAGCTGTTGTTATAGAACAGTCCAGCTGTTTCCTGAGATGGTGAAGCTGTTGTTATAGAACAGTCCAGCTGTGGCCTGAGACAGTGAAGCTGTTGTTATAGGACAGTCCAGCTGTTTCCTTAGACAGTGAAGCTGTTGTTATAGAACATTCCAGCTGTTTCCGGAGATGGTGAAGCTGTTGTTATAGAACAGTCCAGCTGTGGCCTGAGACAGTGAAGCTGTTGTTATAGAACATTCCAGCTGTTTCCGGAGATGGTGAAGCTGTTGTTATAGAACAGTCCAGCTGTGGCCTGAGTCGGTGAAGCTGTTGTTATAGAACAGTCCAGCTGTGGCCTGAGACGGTGAAGCTGTTATAGAACAGTCCAGCTGTGACCTGAGACAGTGACGCTGTTGTTATAGGACAGTCCAGCTGTGGGCTGAGACAGTGACGCTGTTGTTATAGGACAGTCCAGCTGTGGGCTGAGACAGTGACGCTGTTGTTATAGGACAGTCCAGCTGTGGGCTGAGACAGTGACGCTGTTGTTATAGGACAGTCCAGCTGTGGGCTGAGACAGTGACGCTGTTGTTATAGGACAGTCCAGCTGTGGGCTGAGACAGTGACGCTGTTGTTATAGGACAGTCCAGCTGTGGGCTGAGACAGTGAAGCTGTTATAGAACTTTTCTAGCTAATGCCTTATGTTGTCCCACTTTATCTGAAGAAGTGTCTCTATGATTATTCAGTCTTTCTTATATTTCTATAGATTTCTCAAGGTGAACATCAAGCCAGTATTCAGACATGGATATCCGAGGAGCAGTGGACGCTGCTGTACCGACCAACATCATCGCTGCTAAAGCTGCCGAGGTCCGAGCTAACAAGGTCAACTGGCAGTCCTACTTACAGTAAGTCACTGTGAGGCACAAACGCACACACAAAGCTCTTAAAGGGAATTGTAAAGCAGTTATATTTTTTTTTCATTCCCCTGCTTGTGTCATTTTTATATTTATTTTTTTATGCCTTTTATAGAGCAAACCTTTGCCTCTTGTGTTGACAAGAATATATATGACAAGAATATATATGTCAAGAATATATATTTGCATGTACTATTTCTATTTTATTTGATTAGCTCTTACAAATCTACCGAATATATTTCTTAATACTTCCTTTGGATTTTCCTAAAAAAAAAAAAAAAAAGGAACTAAACTGATTTACAAACATGGTGTCAGTGTCTTGTGACTTTCTGTCCTTGTGTGAGTGCAGCTTGTTTATGTCCATTTTTAATTAGGATTGGAATATGCTTTAAAATAGTTAATCAGATCATAATTTATATATTTGATATCATTATATCATTATGCATGACTCTAGTACACCGGCGAAGACAAATTCAGCCCAGGCTTTGTGTTTTTTTTTTTTTTTTTCTTTTTCTTTTTCTCCCCCTAATTTGTTGGTGATATCTTTACACACAGCATCTTCACAGTGTGTTATCGTATTCAAGGCTGTTTGTTAAATAGCTTCATAGTCCAAAGTTGTGTTTTTTTTTCTTTTGTATCATAAAGCAGATCAAGTGATTTTGTCTGTGTTGCGTAAGTTTGGAAAATACAGCATTTCTTTGACTGTTAAAGACTAAAATCTCTGTTACTTTGACAACACTTCAGTATCGAGTACTGTACAGTATAACAAAGTTAAAGGCACATTAATTAAGCAATCTACAAACAGTAATACATTCATTTGTTGATTCAGATTATGAAAGCTATGTTTAAGACTAATAACACTAAATTTCACACAATTGAATTTTGATTTAAACTCTGTTTAAATGCCACCAGCTGTCCTGATGTACTTACTAGTAAGAAGAGTCAGAAAGACAATCTGTTATTTATTTTCTGAACTTGAACAAGATGTGTGATTTAGTCATTTTCTCCGCTTAAATACTCAAGAGACCAAACCAGAGAGTACGTTCATTCTTGGGAGATGAGCATGAAAATTGTTTGTGCTTAAAATTTAATAGCAGAAAGTCTCTGGCTGCTGTATAATCCACAGGCTGTGTTGTTTTGTCTTGTGAATTTTTTTTTCTCTTGTTTTGAGTTTGTTTTATTGTGAGAGAATTATATACCAGTTAAAAGCTTACTGACTCATTATAGCAGCACCACTTGCTCAAAATACTGATTTAAAATGCAAGACTTGAAAAGTGTTTCTATGTGCACTAATCTTATTTTATTAAGCTAATAAATGGTACTTGATTGCAGAAGGTTAGGGTAATGTGATGGTTCATTACAGTTCATTTGCATGATATAACTTGCTGATATCATGAAGCTTCGGGCTCCACTGAATAAATGACGTCCCAACCGGTGTGACTTGGACGAACGGGTCGTAGGCAGACAAATATAAAATGAATGAGTCACAGACAGCGTGAAATAAATGAATGAGTCGTGGTCAGCATCTGTTGAAAAGCTTGACAGTAATTAAAGATCGTGATTCTGTTTTTTTCTTTTTCTTGTTATTTGATGTCGAGCTTCAATTGTGTTTGGAGGAGTTTTACTCTGAAAGTGACAAAGGACTGAGGACTAAGAAAATGAAGTACATTTCTATGCAGCTATGAAAACGGAACAAACTGTGATTAAAAACTGCCTTAAGGAGTTATTGAAACTATGACAACATGAGCAGCAGCTTTGCAAGTATTAAATACATACCCAAACACATCATTTGCTCTTGCAGATTTTTACGACTGCTGAAAGGAATGAATGATGTATTGAAATTATCCCTGCTGTTTTATTAGGTTTTTCAATTATAGTCTAATCTTCACACTGCTACCTGGCCTCTAGAATATATGCTTACACTGCCAGGCGTTCAGTGATCAGTAGTCCAATCATGTTTGTATAAGCACTTCTCACTTGATCCTCGACTCATGTCTAAAGCCAACCATCAACTTCTTACAATAGTACGTAATATATGCACTCATTAACCACTTTATTCATGCTGTTAATTCATAAATGCAATTATCCAATCACCCAATCATGAGAGCAGCACCATGTACGAAACCATGTAGATATAGGTCAAGAGCTTTAGTTAATGTAGACAATAATCATCAGAATGAAGTTTCTCATTCCTTTACCCATTTTAATATTTGATTTGACTGTTTAACTCAAGCTTTTGACTTACATTGGCATGATTTGGCACCATGGCTGTTGGGCCCCAATGATGGGCTGTTTGGATATTTGAATAAATGATATTAGTGATTCTGACCCATTCTGCTCCAATCCGTCCTGATGCCCTTCTTCTGGTTAGAGATTTTGAAGTGCTGGTTTGATATCCTCACATGGACAGTCTAAAGATACAGGAGATTACTGTGGATAGTACTACTTAGAAAGCCTGAAGATGGTTTTGATCTGCAGTTCATATGATAGCTTTAGGACTGCATTTGCCATTAGTCAGTTTTGTACTCAAGTCTCCATCAGCTCATAACTTCAACACAACAGACTTCATTTTTGACAACAGGCATTTTTGATCATATAGTTATACAAGGGAAGTTATGTAATTTTTCTTTCATTTGGTTTTGGATATGTACATATTGGTCCATATATGGTGTATCAGAATCAGAATCAGGTTTATTGGCCAAGTGTGTTGACACACACAAGGAATTTGGTTCCAGCTGTTTGTGACTCTCAAAAGTACAGACATAAATAACACTATACTATACTATACAAGATAATACAGGTGATTGCCTGGGTAAAGTGGCTTATATGAAAGTACACACAGCTTTAAGAATTTGTAGTTTTTCTTATGCATGTCTGCTTAAACCTAACCTACTAGTGACATGGATGGTTTTAGAAAGTGTTTTTTCCCCACAAATGTTTATATCTTCAAAGTAAATGGTGATATTAAAACATGTTATGCTCTTTGAGATACCATGGGTACTTTAAAATTTGAAGGTGTTATCTTTAACCACTAAACCTCTGTGTAACTTCATCTTAACAGAGGTAAAAACATCTCATTCTGAAAGCCAACAGTGTCCTGACTCATTTTATATCAGACTGATATAAAGATTGACTGACAGTCCACCAGGGTAATGGGATGCTTGTGTACTGGCAAAAAGGATTAATAATCAAACGGATTAATAATTGTTCCTCAGGGATACTTTTCTAAATGTAAAATTTGCATCCTGAATTTATATATTTATCTAAAGCTGCTTGTGACAATGACTGGTGTTCCTAATAAAGTGATCAGTGAGTGTAGAAGTATAGAAGTGTAACATTTACATGTCTTACCCAAAAAAACCTTCCCCATTTTGTATTATTAGAACCTGAAGTTATAATGGAGTTCTTTGAAATTTAGATTTCAAATTGGACAGAAAAGCCAAAATTTGTTGGTTGCACAAGCGTACATCCCCCTGTCAGTACTTTATTTAAGCACCTTTGGTAGCAATTACAACTGCACTGTCTTTTGGGGAATGTCTGCACAAATAAATCCTGATTCTCTTGATTCTCCTGGGGAGAGTTACTCTGTCATATCGGATGCAGCTGATGGTAAACGACTGATGACCGATGATAAACATATTGGATGCAGACTGATGATAAACAGTGATTTTCATGCTTTTCCATAGATTCTAACACACAGATTTAGCAGTTTTGGTTTTAAGCCACTCCAGTGTAGCTATAGTTATATATTTAGGGTCATTGTCTTGAACCTCTGCCCTAGTCCAAATCTTTTGTAGACTTAAACACATTTTTTTGCATGTTCACCTGGCAATTAATAACGGTCGATAGCATGAAATACTGAATTCATGTCGGATTAAATCAAACCAGAATCATGTTCACAATCAAGTGCAAGCAGTAGGTCACAGAATGAGTAAATGATGCCTTCAGAAGCCTGAAACAATGCATGTTCTTCCTACAGAGCTGCTGCTTGACAAGCTTTTTAGATAGAAAGTGTGTTGAAGATTAGATGACGATTAGAGAAATCGGAGTAGTCGTGAATGCGGTTTCTTGATCTGACGTGTTCAAATCTAGTATTAATGTGTCCATATGGCCCAAGCGCTGATTTATTTCTGTAATCTATAGTAAGGCCTCCCAAATGTCTTATAATCATTCCAAAATAAGCTTGGATGATATTGAATCGAGTCAACCTGTTACTGGTCTTGAAGATTTCATCAAGTTATAAAGCTTGTTATACCCAGTAGAGTAAAACTTGTCAATGTTTTTGGATTATTGTGCCTTCTGGATGTTTATTTGATGACAGAGTAGACTCTATTGGCTTACTGACAGCCAGCTGCTCTGTTCGAACGCTTAGGCTATCTATTTTTTTTGCAGAAGAAAATAACAACAATAATATTTGGTTTGATCTGGTTTGAGTCTTCTGATTTATATTAAAAAAAAAACGCTCTGGGTGAAAGAGCATGGGCGCTGTTTTGTACACCAATCATCATTATCATCTCCTCTCACACTGAGATATTTGTTTAAGGACATGCAATTGTTCAGTGTACCTCGTAATGTTTTAATTGTTGTTTATCTCACACGAGGTGGGACAAAACTGTCCGAGGTAGAGCGGGTATTAGAACAGTAATTTTCACATTGGAAGGTATTGAAGCTGCAAGGCCTTTTTTTCTTTTCTTTTTTTTCTCTATCTCTGTATTCTGAAGATATGTGGGTTTGAGATGAAAGGATGAATAGGAGAAGATAGAGCAGGATTTCACATTAATTTCCTGATATTTACTCCTAGATGAAAGCAAAATTCTAAAAGGAACAAAAAAATATATATATAATATATATATATATTGTGTTTTCATTGTAACTGATAAGTCATGAGACTATTTTTGGGATATTTTTCCAGGATCACAGCTTTTTTGTGTTATTGTTTGTATTGTAGGGCTTCTTTCTTCAGTATCCTCTTCGAGATGCTTCTCAATGCTTCTGTCAATTAGATCGGATGCATTTCACTGTAAATTAGAAGACAGTGTTTCTGTAGACATTAGTTATTAAAGTAGTTATTACAGGTTTCTTTAACTGAAGTGACTCTGATTAACTCAAATTTCCAGATCTTTCAGAATGGGAGGGCATCTCCTGTTTTTGTGCCCTGTCCCCAGATTTATTATTGGATTCAATCTGGTCATTTCTAACCATTAATCTTTTTGATTAAGCCATTTTTTGTTGTTTTGGATGTGTCCACTGAATCACTCTCATGCTGGAAGGTGAACATCTTCATCTGCAGCTTTCTTGTAGATGCCAGAAGGTTCAGTGCCAAAATTGTCTGGTGATTGTAGCTATTCATGATTCCCTCTACCTTCACTAAAGCCCCAGTTCCAGCTGAAGAATAGCAGCTCCAAAGCATCAGTCGGCCGTGCATGCTGTCATTCTTTCTCCACTTGTCATTGACCGTCTTTTCTACATTCCGTGGTATATGGTCTTGAAAAGTGTTCTGCAGCCTGAGAATGTGAAATGCCTCTTCTGATGTGAGAAAAATCCTACAAGAACAGCTGAGATATATTTGGACTTAATCAGAGTCACTTTATTCATTTAATCAGACTTAATCACTTAATCAGAATAAATGCCTGTAGTAACTAAAATTTGAGCTCATGGTTAGTTCACTCTGAACACGAACACGCATCAAATTATTAAAGGGTGTGCATGCGTTTGCAGTTAGATTATTTATTTATTTACAGTGGCATTGTCCATTGTAAGCTGATGGTAAAACAAGCAAGCTAAATGTGCTTTGTTATTCTAAAAATATTTCAGATTTGATGAGGCCATTTGCAGATGCTGAAATAATTCATAGAGCTCTCAATTCTGGAATCATTTCCATTTGTTTTAATGGAAAGTTTACACTTCTTATGAGCTGTACTTGGGCCCGTTTTCTTTTTTTTATTATTATTATTTTTTTTGTAATCTCTTTCCTTTCTGCTCCCAGAGGGTTTTCTTTCAAATCAAAGGTGTGCATTGCATGGTTAATTCCATCTCCACCAACACCGTGCAGCAGGTCAATGCCCAACTCTCTTATCAGCCTGAAAAAATACCTCTCAGACGCCATCCCCTAAAGGACAACTTTGTATTGATTTGGACTGATCCTTCTCTTTAAGAGGACAAGGTGATCCAAACCTTGCCAGCAAAAACCATGTCCCCATTGCATAACAGTCACATGGCCAACTCACTGCAGTGCTTAAGCATTCAGGCTTGTCTGTTCTGTCAGTATACATCAGATGATTTCACCTGTTTGTCAGGAATTATGGTAAAATTAATTTATTTTTACTTTTCCCACACATTGCTGTCTCAAGTGTTTATGACTTTTGTAATAAACTCTCAAATGTGTGTTTGTCTTTGCAATGAGGGGTTCATGACAGCATTATGAACTACGACCCTACTGTAATATTTCTCTCTGTAGTTATTGACACACTGCCTTGTCCTAAAGAACACCTGAAGAACACTTTTTCATTACACTTCTAATCATCACGGTCTAATGTGCACTTTCACCATATTTATTGTTAACTGTTCAAATTAACAAACAAGGCAGAAGTTTTCAATGCATTTTAGGTCAGGACTCTGGACCGGTCATGTCAAACGCTTGATTCTATGGCCAAGTGAACCATTTTCTGTTGATTTGGATGTATGTTTTGGATTATTGACTTTCTGAAAGATTCATCCGCAAACCAGTGGTAGCTTCATCTCTGCAGAGGCAGACAAATTTTCATTTCAGTTCTCCAGGTAGGTCATACAGAGTCTGCTGTGTCTTATACCATGTATCTGAGTTAGCTTCCCAGAGCCTTTTGTGGGAAAACAACCCCAGAGATTTTCTACCATATTGAACAATACAGATTAGATTCTTTTCGGTATGTTGCTGCTGCTGTTGTCCTTTGGCTTCTCCTTGTTCTTGGCCGCCACATTGGATCATCCGATCAGCATATTTGACACAGGTTTTATGCTGCATTTCGTTCCTGATGTATCCCTCCCATTTTATCTGGGCTTGGTACCAGCACAGGGAGTTAAACTCTCAGCAGCTCGGTTGGTTCACTGCCTGGGTATCAGAGCTGGCTGAACATGTTACTCTATCATATTAGAGTCACAGAAAATAAAAGAAGTTCCACATTAATGACTACCGGTGTTATTTTATGCATATTTACCTTAGTAACTACAGAGCGTTTACATGAATATGGTTTTTTTTAGGGGCCAGATGATCACAGGAGAAGACTGTGAGTTCATCAAGAAATTTGAAGTCGCTCATTCTGAGCAGAAACAGGCCATTCTGACAAATGAAGGACATCAGGTAAGATATGATTATATATTCACTGCCTTTATGTTTCTCATGTTGTTATTTATGTCTTCTGAAAATGAATTTGTAATGTTTGACTGCAGTGTGCAAAGACCTTTCTCAACCTAATGGCTCACATATCAAAGGAACAGACGGTTCAGTACATCTTAACCCTGATCGATGACACTTTGCAGGTATAATAGACATACATACCCACACATACAAACACACAAACACACTGTGTACATATTATAATAAGTGCTGACCATTTTCTTTAGTACATTGTAATTTTATTCTGCCAGTGTTATTCTTTCAGAGGTCACGCTGTTGTTTCTACCTGCTAAGATGCACTCACTGAGCCATGTTAATAAGAACTTCTGTACACATGATTCATGCAGTTATTCAATCAGCCCGTTATGTGTCAGAGGTGCAGTGCATAAAATCATCCATATACATATCAAGAAGTCTGAAATATTCACATCAAACTTCAGAACATTTTTTTTGTAGGCACAAAACCCCTTATTTAAGAGAGCGGTCAGAGGAGAATGTCCAGACTGCTTTGAGCTGACCGGAAGTAGACAGTAACTCATTCTACGTCGTGTTGAGCATTGAGATTGATTTACATTTACAATGCATTTCGTCTTATTCAGAGCGACTTACAGATCTTGTACAGTACGTAATACAGTAATAAAAGTGAGGCATCATGGAGGCATAAAACCTAAGAACAACATAGATATATATTTCTTTGGCGTACTATTAAAGGAAATGAGAAGCTGTAAAAACGTAAACATTCAGTCACTTCAGCTAATATTCACTGAGAGTTTAGCGAACTGGACAAGTCCAACTGATTTTAGTTTAAAAGAGAGCCGTACCAGACTGAACCATATATTTGTTTATCCGCGTTCCCTCCACAAAGTCCATAACTAATTTCCACAAAAGTAAGTATTGAATAAAAAGCTTGCTTATAATTGGAGTTTCCATATGGAAATATGTTATCACTCTTAATTATGGGGAAAATATAACCAAAGCTACATTAAAAGATGATTAAATAAAAAACATTCTGATTAATCAGGAGTTAAAGGGAGTCTTGAAGGCCCACAAGAGAACACACAAACAGTTTGACCTGAGCATCAGATCTGACTGAGATCTGGAACGATGGGCAGCAGGTTGTCTGGTGAAGACCATGCATTAAGAGCATGTCCTAGTCTTGTGAGTTAAGGTACAACATGAGCTGGATTATAACAGCACCAGACTACAGAAGGTTCCACTTCTGTCAGCCAAATACAGGCTTCTGAAAATACACTAAGCACAGGCATGAAACCTGGCAGGATCGTCTACTGTCGTAACCGATCGGCCTCAAAATTTGACACGTCTTGCATTCTGGGAAGATTTTCTGCTCACCATGCTAGTAAAGAGTGTGTAAATTACTCTCGCATGTTAATGCGTCGATTTATGCGTTGTGCAGCCAACACAGGTGTACGATTGTTCCTGCTGATGAGTCATGTAAAGTTTGTGCTAAACTGCATTTTTACATATACATAAAAACATATGATTTTAGTAGAGAAGTCTTTTTAAGAAACTGTTCCCTGTTCTTGTTATTCTGTGTTCTCTATGGATATCTTTTGATAATGAGGCATTCAGGCACCCGACGCTTAAAAATATAGCCTAACAGTTTTCCGTTCAGGGTCTTTTCATGTCTGTCACTGGACGATTTTATCCAACTGGCTTTGAAATTCGAAGAAACTGTCCCGCTTTACAACAGCATTGAAACGATTTCGCTTCCTCTATTGTTAAACCTTTGCAGAGTTCTTTAATAATGTGTCACTGTGGCTGCTAATTGCTGGTTTAATGGAGTTTGTCATTAGGCTCTTACATATTTAAACCCATTCATCCACACAAACTCACTAAGAAACTTGTACATTTTCTCCCAAACCCAGGAAAATCATCAACGTGTCAACATTTTCTTCGATTATGCCAAGAAGACGAAAAACACGGCATGGTCATATTTCCTACCTATGCTGAACCGCCAGGACCTTTTCACTGTTCACATGGTAAGTCGTTATTATAGCAAACACCACCATAATTAGATGCTCATACTTCATTTACCTTAACTGCAGCCAGACATTCTGCTGTGAGTAAATTGTCTGCTTTAATTACTTACAGAGATTGTCCTCGATATTGAGTCTGTGCTAAAGACATCACCCGCAATTACGATCACCAAAAATATAAAACGTAAAACGTGGCATCCGACGAGATTAGACAAACCTGCATTTATTTTTTTCACTGCACATGACTGTTGCCATCACTCACGATCATGCCCGCTAGATAGTTTTGAGAATTCATGAGAGTGCGTGTGCTGTCGGTGGCCTAAAGATCTTGGATGTTATGCGCACAAATAAGAAAATAGATTTCAGAAGCATGCAGGCGTGAACACTGACATCGCTCAGGCCATGGGTGACTAACGATACTAATGTTACGTGATGATGGAAATATTAGGAAACAAAACAACCCAGAGGAGCATTCTGTGAAAATAATTTATGAAAATAACAGCACATGATAATGAAAATGAAGTAATGCTACACCTTCACACAGAATGCTTTGGACTGAGCTCTTTTGAAAGAAATTTTCAAATACAAACGAAATATTGTGCTTACTGCTTTGCAGCTTAGGGGCTGTTCCCCGGGTCTGAAGGAGAAGCACTCGAACTGACATTGATTTTTCTTTAAAGGTCAAGAGAAAATAAGATCAGAACCCAGAGAAATGGCCCGGGTTTGTTTCTTCAGCCTAGAATATTTGCAACCCTTTTTGTTTATTTAAGTAGGGGTGTAATGATACACTCCGGTCACAATTCTTTTCCATTTAATATAATTCTCTGAATATTTTGAACAAAACATATATCAAGAAAAATTCTGACTACAAGGAAACTTTTTTTTTATATTTCTGAATCGTAAACGTGTCTGTAATACAACTAAATCATTAATAACTAAACCGCTACAAACGTAGGTTTAATATTTGAAACCAAATGTGCAACAGGTTCACAATATATTACAAATAAAACAATGTAATTTATACATTCAATCATCATGTTTTCTTTAACACGGGGACTCGATCAGCAGAAACCAGATGAGCTCCTGAGCGGAAATAGAGCTCCAAAGTCGGCTAAAAGGAAAGCATGGAGGCATGGTCATGCTAAATGGTTTTCCTTGCTATTTTGTTTCGTGCACGCTTCATGCAATTTCACCATCCCGATATTTCATGCACGTTTATTTATGACAAAAGGATTGTGGAACTGTCAGTGGCAGAACCTGACCCCCAGTGCAACAAAAAAGTTAGATGCAAATTAGAAGCGGCAGCTGTGTGTCTCTGACCAGTCATGACAAGTGCCTTGGGCAGTGTGGATATCAAGCAGTGAATTAATTGAAGGCACAGGGAGCGAAGGGTGACTGAAAATAAATAAATAAATCAAATAAAACCACCGAGGCTTCACTTTCGACTCTTGGCTGGACGTGCACACAGCCCAAAGCACTTGCTGCATAAAACGTGTCTCAGTCTACAAAAAAGTTTATGGAAGAACCCTCATAAAAGTGTGGCTTTGAATTCTATATTAGTATTACTTCTGCTTCTTAGCAACCGTCGTGTATTTAATTTTAATCTGTTAATGCTGTTCAGCCATTGTATGCTTTTAACTCGTCAAAAGTGCCAGCAGCAGTTTGGGGAAATCTTCTGCCAGAGAGTGTTTCTTTGACTTCTATATGCAACTGTGAAGATGAAATCATTACAGAAAATGTTACGGCTATAAAAGCTTTTCGTGCAACGTTTGTGGATGCACCGTTGTTATTTATGACCTTGGCTCCTGAGTCACAAGTTCAACTTTTTTCCCATCTTCCATGAGTCAAAATCTCACTACTCACCATGCAACAAGTGTAACTCCATTTTTTTTTGTAACAGTCACAGGTCCTCATGCCACCACAAATCACCAACTCTCATTAAAAATGAAGGCTCCAGGCAATTTGACGTTGTAGGTGTGACCGTAGTTTTAACCCCAGTTAAGTCCCAAGCTGTAGCTCATTGGTACGTTGTATATTGATGGTGTGTCTGAATGTAACAAATGGCTGCATTAAGTTCAATGGGCTAAACCATTAAACACTTCTTTGGTAATAAAACCATTATAGATGGTCATCAAAGTGCTCTGTATTTACCACTTTCACACTCTACAACAAAATAAGTTCAATTTTTATCATATTTAACTGCTGTAAGTCACTGCATCGGAGTCACACTGAACACACTTGATGGAGATTGCAGCCTGCCATTTGCTATATTCCTGAGCCACATGATCACTTTCTAATTGACATGGAGTAGAGAGACAAGAGCTCTTATTCCCACTGAGGGAACAGAGATTATTATGGTCTCTTGGGTTATAAATGGCTGTAACGTTTGAACTCTCAGTTGCTAGATGATTGAGCAAAACCTTAAATCAAGTGATCCTAGGAACTTTACATGGCATGAATGTATGCAAGCATACGGTATTTGGCCAGCAGTTATTTTCTTTCAGTCTCGACTTCACAGCTTTTTTTTTTCTGTATTACCTCATATAGACACGGTAAATGTTTTCATTTTCTCACAGGCTGCCAGGATCATCGCCAAGCTGGCGGCCTGGGGCCGGGATCTGATGGAAGGGAGTGATCTGAACTACTACTTCAACTGGATCAAGACTCAGCTTAGTTCCCAGGTAGAAAAGCATACATGCATTATTGCTGTTAATCAGCTGTTTTTGTCTGTGTGTGTGTGAGAGATCATTTTCTCAAATTTTACATTGCGTGATGTTATTAACCCGCCACATAATGATCATATCATTCAAAAGTAATTTGACTACACACAGTCCGCGTCATCGCGTTTAATCGATGAAATTCGACGATCATGTTCAATGTGATGTCTGATGCTGTCCAGTCTGTCAGGTCTTTCTCTGTTTTTTATTCTAACCCGATTTAATTTGAACATAAGTGGCTTGTAGGGAGATCAAAGTACTTATGAGATTTCAAGGCCTGAGTAAAATGACTGCATCATAAAATGTATTCAGGTATAAAATGCGTGTTTTGATGTACTGCTAAGATGATTACTTTGTACTGAGTTCAGAGCCATACTTAAATCGTGTGGCCCGACTCCTTCTACAACCCCATCCAATCAGTCAAAGTTGACATCTGATGATAACGATGGTTAAAACGAACTGTATTTTGCTAATAGATTTGCAAGGTTTATTTGGTAATGCTCTTCTGTTTTCACTTTGAGAACCTAGGGTTAAGCTTAGGTTAGGCTAGGTTAGTTTTTTTTTAATGGTTACTGCAGTGCATTTTTTTGTATATTGTATTTCGTTTATTGTGTGCATACATTTTAATGTATTATACCTAAGCATATATGATGGACAGATTTGAGGTTAAAACACAAAATTTATTGTTGATTTATGAAGTATAGATTGAGCCATAATGTTGTCTCCCCCCCATCTCTTTGCAGAGCACTAATGCATTTTATTAATATGCACGCTGAAATTCGATTTGAAAACATTGTAAGACGTATTGCTTACGATTCGTAGCACTTAAATGAAAGTACCTTCTGTGGCTTTTCTGCCTCTTAGCTTTTATTGTATTCCTCCAATATGCAGGGCATGTGACAGCAGGAAGCACTTACATTTTCAGTTATGCTAATAAAACACCTCACTTGCAATCAAGCAAACTGAACATACTAGATAGAAAAGCAAAATATGAATTTCTCTTTTTTTGGGGAAAACAAAAAAAAAAACCTAACCTTTTCAAAACTTCTTTCCAATTTGTCTGCTATTCATAAAACTCTGTGACCACCAGAAGTGATTATATTCTTGTTTGATTTACTCTCCATAAATCCAATTAGTGCTGGACAAATCATAAACCTTCACAAATCATAAAGCTAGCAGAGCAGAAGTGTAATCAACAAAGGTAAAAGCAGTGATTAATGCAGTTCAAAAGCTAATTACGTGCACTAATCCACACACTACTGTAGCCATAATCTTTATCTCCGTCTCCTGATGATGTCATACTTAGTATATTTGCATCACTGACAACAAAAGGCAGAAAATATTTTTCTAACATTTTCCTTGTGAGCTGGATTGTTGTCTGTCACAAAGATGCTCTCAGAGTGTATTTTTGCTCAGTGAGGAGTTTAATTGCTTGAATCAATATGTTTAGTCACTGGTATATGAATCAGTCAAAGTGTGCTGCCTTTAAACCAACATAGCAAATGAAACGTTTACTATTGTCGAATGCCAGCCATGGAATAGAGATACTGATTTGTCCACTTGCCAACGTGAATGAAAATCTGCCTAGATACGTTTACATACGTTATTTATACGTTGCCTATGCATGTAGGATAACTTGCTACGTAACCACACATGATGATTCTGTTCTTGCTGAACGCACATTGATATATAAGATTTAACATCCATGTTGCATGTTTTTCTTAAATTATTTAGCTGACAGTTTATATTTAATTCATTTATTTACAATGTAATTGAAGTTGTATAGGACACACTGTATGTCATACAATAGTGAGCACGATAGATGAGCTACACTTATGTATGCTGTTTGTGTCGACGCTGCTGATTTGTATGCTGCAGAAAGATCATTCATTCAGAGTCATTCCTCGGTTATCTTTTCTTTTTTTCTTTTTTTTTTTCCCCCATTTTGGATTCCTGTATAATTCTACAGGTTTCCATAATGGCCAGCCATACAGCCTAAATTTTCTAAAGGCATCACCATCTATGTCGGTATCTCAACACACATGCTTTTTTTTTTTTCTTTCTTTTTTTTTTTTTTTTTTTTGCATCTTTTGTTAGAAACTACATGGTACAGGTGCAGAAACAGGAACAGGAACCATCTCTCCCAGTGAAGTGAGTATGTCACATAAGGCTGTTGGTCAGCTTACAGAAGAGCGTCTGTGCTCAGCGTGGCATTAACTGAGCTCTGCTGCATCTCTATTTCATTCACCTGTACTCGATCTTTTCCTCTTACTTCTTCAGCTATGCTCCTTACCTTCACTTGCTCTAGTTTTTATTTAGCTGAGCCTGCACAGTGCTTTCGGGGCTCTATATATTTTACTTTTATTTACGGACAAATAATTATGTCTTTTTTTTTAATTCAGACTTTTTCCCATCTGAGACTTTCTCTGTAATTTAAAGGAACAAGCGAAGATTTAGATTACAATCTTCCTCCGGTTAAATAGGAATTAGTAATTGTAATATGTGCAGGCTTTTTTTTTTATTTTTTTATTTTTTTTATTTCATTCCTTAATCTGCTGGTATGATGCAAGCTGGTAAATCCCTAATTCAATTTCCTATCTGCACTCACAAAATTTCAGCCAACTAATTTGCTGTTTTTCACAACCTCTCCCTTCTTGAGCACTTGGCTTTCATGCATAATTTCTTCATGCTGGTCTGCAACATTCTCTCTCTCTCTCTCTCTCTCTCTCTCTCTCTCTCTCTCTCTCTCTCTCTGCATCTCTCTCTGCATCTCTCTTTCTCTGGCAGTGATTAATTAAATCTTATTTCTTCTCTCAGCCACTTTGCTAACCTCTTTCCATCCAGGTTGTCTTGTTTCTACTGCATTGTGGGACCGTCTGTCTCTTTAAATTTGCATGCTCAGGATTCTCCTAAGGTCTTGCACGTGCATAAACGAATGCAAAAGGATCGTCACTTTAGGTGGCCTTGTTTCATTGTGTTTCCTTTGCTATGTCCTACACAAAATGGCCTTATCCTATACACCCTTTCCCTTGCTTCTGTGGATGGTTAATGTCGCTCATCTTCTGACAGATTTGTCCTGTCTGTCTATGTTCGTGTGCATGTCAATTTGTGTGTGTCTGTGTATGTTTGTTTGTGTGTGTGTTTTCCCTGCCCAGAGCTCTCAGTATGTTCAGTGCGTCGCCGGCTGCCTGCAGCTGATGCTGAGGGTGAACGAGTATAGGTTTGCCTGGGTCGAAGCTGACGGAGTGAACTGGTAATGGAGTGACTCAATACTTCATTCATTATTTCACTGTTTAATAGCAGAATAGAATAGAACATTTATTAAACGGCCTATTTACCTGACTTTAGACTGATTCACAGAGATATTAAAAACGCATTTTGTTTTGACCGAGTAAATGAGCTGAAATAACAAATAATGAAAGTTATTTAAGTTATTAAAATATTTGTTTCTGTTTCCCATCATTTTGGCAGATTGCACACTACACACTTACACTCACTCTCTCTCTCTCACACACACACACACACACATCCACACTCCTCCATCTGTATATTTTCAGACTACTATCCACACAACATTGTCCAACGATTCTGAGCATGTGGCAGCAATGCGCCGGTCCCATGTGTTGATGTCTGTAAATAGACTAACAAAATATGAATGTACATCATGAGTAAGCTGAGTGTGCTGTGCTTCTTCTAGCATCACGGCAGTGCTGAGTAACAAGTGTGGCTTCCAGCTGCAATACCAGATGATCTTCTGCGTATGGCTTCTGGCCTTCAGCAATCAGCTGTGTGAGCAGTTGCGCCGCTACAATGTGGTGCCTGCCCTGTCTGACATTCTGCAGGAGTCTGTCAAAGAAAAGGTCACCCGCATCATATTGGCTGCTTTCAGGGTACGTACACCTTGACCATCTGGTAACCCGTCAACTGAGCTGTAAAGCCTTTATAGGCTATGTGGGGGCCCTGGCACATAAACACGGTAACCATAACAACAATCTTACAAGTCCTAGCTACCATCAGCTAAATAATATGCATATCACATGCTGTCTAGATTAGAATTATTTAACGTTTATTAGTGGTAATAAAGACTGCTTGAGCTTTGAAGTTAATCACAGAGCTTTTCTGAAATCTTTTATTCATAAAAAAATTAAAAAAAAAATGAATCCACAGAAGGCAGAACTTTTTTTTACAACCGACTGCAATCTGTTCACCTTGTGGCTTTTTCCTTTAAGACAAATTGTGTGCAGGTGATTTGTGGGAAAGAAAGACTGCGATCGTGAAACCACTAGAGGTGTAAGAGTACGGTGTTTCGTATCATATCATTCAATACACCTGATTGAATTCAC